>NW_010293943.1:0-7221 GCF_000700745.2 Antrostomus carolinensis
TTCCAACCCAAACCAGTCTGTGATTCTGTTCTATGATTCCCATCGGGCCAGTGGCCATACTAAGATGGGAGCTGGACGCAGCAGTGGCCAGCACGGATGGATGGAGAGGAGGGTGTGTGGTGGCGTGGGACTTCTGGCACTCGCAGGAGGGTGGTGCTGGACGGAGGTCTCCGCAGCAGCCGCGTTTCCCTGCTGTACACGTACCTCTACAAGTGTCAATGCTCACAAGAAACCCTCCGGTCCAGGGGGTGGTTTCCTGCGCTGCCGCTGTGGTCTGCAGGGCCACTCGAGCAGGAAGTGTTTGCTCCAGGGGCTTGGGACGTTTGTATTTCCCCCAGCAGTGTGCATGCCGCCTGCTTGCTGTGCTTGCAAAGGCGTAGCTGGGCTGACTTTCTGACTCATGGAGCCTCTTTGCATCGCAGCTGCTGAACTGATGCCGGGGGTGGTACGTGCCGCCCTGCCCTGCGCTCAGGGAGGAAACGGCCCCGAGGGGAATCCCCCCTTTCCCAGGCCAAGGTCATTTCCCAGCTCCCTGGACCATCGGCCGCAAGGCGCATGAAGGGGACGCAGCCCTGTCATTACCTAGAGAGAGCACGTGCCTCTCTGCGGGCTCACAGTCATCTGTGTCGCTGCAGTAAATGTGATGAGACCATTTTATCTGACAGAAAAATGAATATTTGTCCGGATGGTGTTGTCTGTCTAGCTGCAAAGCATGTCTTGAGCAGCCTATGTGGAACCTCTGGTTTCCAGCTGAAAAGTAAGTAGTGCTTTTAAGGTCAAGTGGAGTTCATCTTGGACACCATCCAGTACAATCTTGTCTTTGAGAAGTCAAGGTTGCTCGTGATTTCAATCCTGAAATTTCTGCTCTGGTGAAGTGCTGAATATCTCTGCTCCAATAAATAAAATATACAAAATTACCTATTAAGGTAAAGCATATTGTCCTCCAGATATTTATATCCACTCTCCTGCTGTTTTCATTTTAGTGAGGATTTCTAATTTTGCTCGTAGTTGGATTTGTGTCCAAATGTGCATTAGTTTCCCAGATACAGAAAACCAAGAGCGTTTATGGAGAGGAGAGGGGTTGATACCTCATAGTGCCAAATTTCCTACACCCTCTGTTTCCTGATAGACATATGTTCAGAGATAAATGATAGAGCAATTTGTTGAGCCAAGCTACGCATATGTTACAGGGTTCAGTTGTCAGGAAAAAAAAAAATGTACTTTTTTATCTGAGCCACTGGCATGTAATGCAGAAAATTTGGCTTAGAGGTCAAAACAACAGATTTAGAATGATTACTTTGGCATAAATGTCTCATTTATCTTCTTGTTTGTTACAGGGCAGAGACACAAACAAGGCAGCTTTTTGCAGAGAGGGAGAGGAGAAAACTTTGGGCTCTTTCTTTATTAGTAATAAATTGTATTTGCTTTAGAGGAGGGCCATGAAAGTAGGTTTAAAAAAAAAAAAAGTCCTCGAAACTCATACAGCTATTTCCTGCAAGCTCAAGGTGTCTGTTTCCGTCTTGGGGTTTTTTTTTTTTCAGTTTGTTGAACAAATAGTTGTAGTTATTAAATGGTTTGTTACACATTAACCAAAGTTAAATCACCTGTTTATAGCTCCTCAGAACACAAAAAAATGCAGGCGTTTCCAGATGTTGATATTTATTATTCAGGTAGTAAGGAGACCCTATAAATGATACAGATTTAACTAGACAGTATCGCTCTAACCTGTTGTGGTGTTCCAGTGTTTTCCCTAGGATTCAGCCAGGCTTATGTCCCACTGCTGCAGATTGCCTGGAAAACAGATCTTTTTAGCTCTGCTGGCAGCGTAATTTAGAGCATAAGGGTCTTGTACTTGAGCCGCTTGGTCCTCAGAGGAAATCTGAAAGCTAAAAAAGTGCAAGGGAAGCGTCAGAGATGACTGTGAAGGAAATCGGTAGGCGAGGAAGGAAGTCAGAAAGAATGAACTGATTGCAAGGTGGTTTGAAGGAGGGTTTGATGTTGAACTGCAGCAGAAGGTCCAAAACGAGGGCCATATTTTGACCCCTTATTACAAAGAGGTGGAAACCTTGTGTCTTTGCCAGATTACAGAATTCGACCTTTGACATGTCAACATTACTACATTACTTTCTTTGTCTTTTTTTTTACTGTAAGCTCAGATTAATGTTGATGTCTGTGTAAGGGTAACAGGCTGCTGTTCCAGTGGCAGAGTTGAAATAACACGAGCTGGCTTGGCAACCTCTGGGGATATATGTGGGGTTTGGTTTGTTTTTTTTTTTAAATATCACAATGTAGTTGTGTTTAGAGGTATCAAGGATCATTTACTAAACAAGGTGGCTAAGGTATCAAAGCAGTATATCTGCGAGCATAGCTCTCTGCTTGGGCTAATTAGTCTTGCTGCAGTGATTGTAAAGCGTGGCTACTTAGAGTGATGCAGCTCTCGGTGTCTTTGGAATAATTATGTTGAATAAGTGTGCCCCATATGGTATATTATAACCTCTGGAACAACAAGGCCATGGGTTTTATTGGTATTGCTAAATAACTCTACAAGTAGAAAGTCACCTTTATCTGCAAGTGCAACTTAATCCCAGGTTGCAGGACAGACAGCTTTGCCGAGTTAATTTCCCCATGGCCTGTGTATGCATGTGGTTATCTTCAGCTGCAGAAACTACCAGCTCTTCTAGTGGAGGCAGAATTTCCTGCTTGTAGTTGGATATAAAACCACTATACGGATTGACACGCGTGAGAAACGTGCAGATTTTCGAAGTGGAGAGTGCAAAGTGCTGCTAGTAATCCTTCCTCAGCATCCCTTTGATAAAATTATCAAAGAGTCCATATAGTAAACAATATATTTTTTAGCAAAAGTAGTCTCAGAAAAGATTCAGCCATGCCTGGCTTTTCCAGTGGTTTGGGAGACAGGGAAGGCAGCAGTGCATGTTTCCACTCCAGTCTAAATTGCTGCTTTGTTCTTGCTGACTTTTTGTCTTCAGTCTCTCAGCTTGCTGGTGAGAAAAAAATGCTGTTTGGCACAAGGAGTGCTTGCCATAGATGAGAAATGCCAGGGTAGCTTTCACGGTGGGATGACAGTACTTGTTCCTCTCCTGGCTAGGTTTCAGGGCGGTAGCACTTTGGGGTCTGAGCTGAAGGGACTTTGGCATTGTCCAAGTGTCCTCAGTAGATATCCCTGCTGTAAAGGTGCAAGTGTTCAGCTCACACACAGGACGTGCAGTCAGGTTTTTATCAATGTGCTAATGGTTTGAGTTGATTGCATGTGTGTTAGTGCTGGATGAAAGTCTGAAATCAGATCAATGTGAGAAAAAGGGTTGAAACCTTTAATGGAATACATTTCCAGTCTTTCTGGTCTTTTCATCTTATAATGTCATCTTCAAAGTACTGTTTTTTTGTTAAGAACAGGCATAAGATTAATTGTGCTGTAAAGGTTTTAGGAGGTTTCTTAGAATGTGTTAATGGTACCTATGAGTAGTGGCTTAGTAAGCACTGAGACCTCTCATATCTAGAGAAATTTAAAAATTGCTCTCTTGCATAGTTTTGATGCAGAGTTACATTCACTGAGGACGCAGAGGTTGCCTCCCCCCTCTTCCTTCTCTGAGCCTCCTCACGTTTTGATGACAGTCGGTGGGTGACGGGGTGGGAGGCCAGCTCCGACGGCTGCCTGGTTTTGGTGTGTTTTGGGGAGCAGGCAGCCGTCCCCAGAGTGATGCAGAGAGTGGCTGGGCACTGGGTTCAAGACCAGTACCTCAGCAGGGACTCCCCGGATCGTAGCAGTGCTTTGTCCCAGGGTGACTTTATATCTTACCTCTGAATTTTGAAGCTTCTAGGCATTTTCCTTAAGAAGAAACACATTTTAGTATCTTCTTGCAATGGTTTGCCATCAGCGAGGGAGAGGTGCTGCTCAGTGGCATGGCTTACTGTGGTTTCACAGTGTTTCCCTCTGAGGAGCCATTTCTGCCCTCAGTAGAAAAGGTTGCTTTGCTGTTAGAGGTGGCTGACCTTTTCTTACATGTGGCAGAACATGCTTTTGGCTTTCAGGCATCAGCTATCAGATAATTTTCTCAGAGTTTTGTTTTGTTTTGTTTTTTACTACCTCAAATGTGTGGTGAGAGTGCAGAGGGCATTTTTTGTAATTGTATAATGCAGCTGGTGTAGTTGAGAGAGAGAGACTGAACATCTTAGTAGTAATGGAGCTACTCTGTCTCAGTGCAGTTTTTTTCTAAGGGACATCCTATCCTCCTGCCCACCAAGGTTTCACCAGTGCTTTGCTGTGACCTGGGGTGTTTGGCGGTTGATCACAGTCTGAGTTTACCTGATTTAAAGGATGTGCAGGCACCCAAGTGGCCCTTTCGTGCAGCCCCAGTTCAAGAGCAGATTGGAAATATTGATGCTTCTGTGTCAGACTCGGTGCTGCACCCAGCTTTAGTGGCAGCCAACAGAAACAGCTCAGATGATGGCAATAAGTTGAGTAGAGCTCTCAGATGCTCAAGCTGGTCTGCTGCATGCGGTCGTACACTGTGCAGCCTGCCAGCAAAGTCAGTATCCACGGAGGGCTCTGTAAATATGTGTGTGGGTCTCCTGTGCTGCTGAGCGGTGGGCAGCAGGGACTTCAGTATGGTATGGGGGAGCTGAGACCCCCAGGCTCTGCCTGCGCCTGTTGTGTTGCCTGCAGGGTGTGCATGGACCAGAGGAGGTTCTTCAATCCGAACCTCCTCATAGTTCTGCATGGGGGAAATGAAAACTGGGGGAAGGACCTTAGCTTGGGCCAGAGCCACCCAGGACTGAGGAGGAGGTTGTTTTGATCCTTAGCAGCTAGATGGATGGTGTTTCCAGCTTGCTGTCCCACTAGTATTTTGGGAGGTTACTGAAATCCACTTGCATTTAACCTGCCATTGGTAATCACATGTCCAAATTCATCTTACAGCTGTGGTGCTCTAAGAAGGACTGATTTTTGTGGTGACAGAAGCCCAGGTTTGTCAGTGTGAAAGGGACCCAGGAGCAGCTGCCAGTCTGCAGTGATTCTTGCCCACGTGCTGTGCAGATACCATAGGGAGCTCTATGGTGCTTAGAGCTGTGATAACTGAGGTCCATGCTGCCTCCCCAGCAATGTGAGGTCCTGGTCATGCATCTCCATACAGCCCTGGGATCCAGACACAGCCCTGTACCATTACATTAATTGAGAGCAATATCTTGTCTTTGAATATGGGTTTGTGACCCCATTACCCTTTAATAAATAATGGAAAATGTAAATCCAAAGAGAAAGTTTGGTCCAGCTCCCCAGCAAGTAAATGATGCATCTCCCAGTATCCTTCTTGTGCTGTTGTGAGTTCCTGGTAAACCCCTCTCTGTATGAACTCCAAAAGGAGAGAGCTGTCATTTGAGAAAAGGATGGACAAAAGCACCAGCATCCTCGGAGTGCAGCCTGATGATATGCCTACTGCTAGCTGCTAAGCAAAGTGTGTTTGTTTTAGCACAAAGGCACTAGTGAATAAACTTGAAATATTCTGAAATCGGTGCTTAAATGACCTCGAGGTCATCCTGAAGGTCTCAGAGCTAAACAGATTAAACAGACGTGTTAGGGATGAGCAGTACATAAAATCACAAGGTTCAAACCTCCTGTCAGGAAGAGGAAAAAGAAATCTTGTTAAAATTAATGAAGATGGTGGGGTTGAAATGCCAAAGGATTTTAATTATCTCAGTTTTTTCAGGTGCGAGATTAGCTACATTCAGGGTGAAGTGAAAGTGAAATAGGGTCAGGAGCCAGCAGCTTAAGACACGTAGCAGAGCAATTGATCCTGAAAGCAGCAAGCCATGCATTGATGTTCCTGGGTTTATCCAAGGATTTTGTCTCTGTAGTCATCGTGATGCAGATTTAAAGCAGGCAGTAGTCACTGTGTGATTCCTTATATGCCATTTAAGTTCTCAGTCCTTCCTTTCAGTGAAATTATGACAGCATCTCCATGTTCAAGCGAAACCTGTTCCAGCCTCTGCAGGCACAGTCAGAAGTATCGCTTTTGAGAGGGACCTGTTTAAGGTGAGGCCCTGTCCCGTGGCAGGGAGCTGGGCACAGGAGCAGAAGCCGCTGCGCCCTGCCCTGCCCTGCCCTGCTCTGCTCTGCATGTGGGGCAGTCCCAGCACTGTTTGTTTCACTGGTGCTGCTGCGGCCAGAACGTGCATTTCCCAGCGCCACTGGGATGGTCTCCAGCATGGCCTGGGGAAGTGAGCTTTTCCTGCATCTTGCTTTCCCATGTGTAGGATGAGGAGATGCTTCCTCAGCTCAAAAGGGTGGTGGGAGGAGAAGTCCATCCCGATGTGGGCAGGGAGAGGCTGAGAGCAGCAGAGGAAGAAATGGACTCTGTCTGCCTGCACTGCTCCCGCGGCGGCTGCAGGGCTACCTAGTTACTCACTTTGTTGGCAAATTTCCATTTACACTTCTCCACTTCTTACACTTCTGAGAGTTGTGGAGAGAAGCTAAAAATAGTCAAAATGAACACTTCTTCCCTAAAGAAAGTAATTAAATGAACCCCACCTTTTCCTCAAAGTGCTCTTGGTGTCAGCACCTCTTCTTCATGGGCTCATGTAACGCCAATGGCTAAATTATAAATCCTTTATAAAGGGGTTTATCCCTCTGCAGCAGAAGCCCAGACACAGCACACCAGCTGTGACATCTTCTCTGAAGGTCTGTTGCCATCAATCTTGACCTGCTAATGTCACAGAGTTAAAAATATAACGGGTGCAGAATGGCCAGTAAATGTTGTTTTTGTCACTGTGGAAGAATGATGTGGTGGCAGCAATCCAAACCTCATCCCCTCTGCTGTGACGGCTGCTGCTTGCACAGTGGCCAACGTCCAAAGAAGTGTCTCCTCCCTGCATGGCTCCATGTGTACGTTTTTCCTCACCTCTGCTGGCTTGTCTTTAAGGAGAGGCATTGCATACAGGTGGAAAGTCACTTGGGCACCTGCCCGTTGTGCTAAACTGGAGCTGCTGCTACTGCATAATTTAAAATTTAAGTTAAATGGGGTTTATATGGTTTTTGTTTTTAGGAGTGCCAAATCACACAATCAGAGAATCATAGGCATTGGAAGGGACCTCAGGAGATCATCTAGTCCAACCCCCCTGACAAAGCAGGTTCCCTACAAGAGGTTGCACAGGGAAGTGTCCAGGTGGGTTTTGAACATCTCCAGAGATGGAGACTCCACAACCTCTCTGGGC
>NW_010293943.1:7480-8060 GCF_000700745.2 Antrostomus carolinensis
GCTCCTCTCCTTAGAAACTGGGGCACCGTGACTGCTAGTGAGCATGCTGGGCTTACCTGTGGACGGGCAGCACACAAGAGGGGTTATCATACAGATATGCACCCTGGGTTACGGGCCACAAAGCTAATGTGTCCAAGATTAGGTACTTTTTATTTTGGGCTCCGGGTCCTGTTTTGGTGTAGGAAACCTTGGCAAAGCATCAGGGTGGGTGGGAGAAATCAGAGCAGAACGCTTTTGGGTTTGTCAGGTTTTCTTCCGTGTCCTGTCTGACGTCTGCGCTGGTGCAGGGATGGGCTGGCCTCCGGGTGACGCGGTTGTCCCCAGCAAGGATTAGCGGGGAACGAGGAGCGTGTGGAAGCGATGTGCCTCTGGCTCCTGCACCGCCTGGTAAACGGGCGGCTGAGCAACGCTTGCAGCTTAACCAGCAAGCTGGAGCTTGTTCCCTGGGAAACACCAGGCCACATCCTGGGCACACCTTGCTGGCTGAAACCTGGGCAGGGTGCTGAGGGCTACTGAGGAAATGATGGTCTGGATGAATTCACTGGCAAAGCTTTAGATCAGGGGTCCTCCAACTATGGCC
>NW_010293944.1:0-287 GCF_000700745.2 Antrostomus carolinensis
TTAAATTATCCCCGATATCGGATTGGGACAGGTCCACATCACAGTAATATCATAGCAGTAGTATTAGAAGTTTTACACAATGCAAGCAAAGTGTATGAGTCTGTCTGATTGGCAGAGCTCAGAAGGTTGTGATCAGTGGCGCAGAATCTAGTTGGAGGCCTGTAACTACTGGTGTTCCCCAGGGGTTGGTACTGGTTCTAGTGTTGTTTAACATCTTCATCAATGACCTGGATGAGGGAATAGAGTGCACTGTCAGCAAGTTTGCTGATGATACAAAGCTGGGAGGA
>NW_010293944.1:705-31396 GCF_000700745.2 Antrostomus carolinensis
TCCAGTGGAGGGCCACAGAGATGATTAGGGGCCTGGAGCATCTGCCGTATGAGGAAAGGCTGAGAGAGCTGAGACTCCAACCTGGAGAAGAGAAGACTGAGAGGGAATCTTATCAATGTCTATAAATATGTGAAGTGTGGGGGCCAAATGGATGGGGCCGGGCTTTTTTCAGTAGTACCCAGTGACAGAACAAGGGGCAATGGGCAAAAACTGGAACACCAAAAGTTCCATACAAACTTAAGGAAAAACTTCTTTACTCTGAGGGTGACGGAGCACTGGAACAGGCTGCCCAGAGAGGCTGTGGAGTCTCTGTCTTTGGAGATGTTCAAAACCTGCCTGGACGCTTTCCTGTGCAACCTGGTATAGGGAAGCTGCTTTGGCAGGGGGGTTGGACTAGATGATCTCCTGAGGTCCCTTCCGACTCCTACGATTCTGTGATTCTGTGAGTCTCTAAATAGTGACACCTGCATCTTAGATATTTAGTAGAAAATCAGTTATTATAATAACAGAAGCACTAGGCCGAAGTTCCCAATAAATCTACCAATTTAAAAATACTAAAATATTTTACTTGCATCCAAGGTTATGAATGGCATGTGCAGAGTGGAGTACTAAGGCAACCCCTGAAAACAGTCGAACAGTTAAGTAAACCTTAAAGATAGAGAACAGAAGAATGAGAAGCAATTGGTGAAGAAAAAATGAACAAACAAGAGGCAATTTAGAAAGTAAATTCAAGTGTAGTTCACTGTTAGTCAAGGGGAAAGAGGAAAAATTAAGCCACAATGTGTTATTCATCTAGATTTTTGTTTGATCAAAGGCCTACATTTTAGTTTGTTTATTTTCAAAGATCTTCTATAGCTGATGGAAAGAGAGAGCTAGTATTGCAGTGAGCATCATACACCCCTGAAATCAATGCCTGAAATATCACTTTTTTAACATCTTTATCTCTCTCTTCCTTCAACAGTGGATCAAGGAGGACATCCTAGGTTTTGTTACTGTTACAGTGAAAATGGTACAGGGTTTTCCTGGCAAGGATTTCTGGATTATTCTTACGACAGGTATTCATATAGGGCACACCAGGATAGCCAGATAGCCCTGAGAACTAAAGCTAGAAATTCACTCTTTGTCTAAGGACAAGAGCACTGTCTGAAGTTCCCTCAGCAGAGGTGCCATATCTTTCCTCAACCTGCTCTCTTACCCCATCCCTGCCAAGCTCCCAGATCCCAAGCTACGTTAGGAGTGTCTTGTATCTTCCTAAATTCATGTTGGAAGATTCATCCCCCAGGCAGAGCCACTCCACAGCCTGTGCTGGGGGCCTGGAGGCAGGGCGCTTCTCTCTGGATTAAAGACATTGAATCTATCCTGGAGGCCCCAAGTGCCTGAATGTCTCCCAGGAGGTGTGCCTTTAACCAGAGAGGAGACCCACGAACACTAGCACATGTTAGCACCACTTTTGCCTCCAATGTAAAATGACGCAAGGGTATAGATTTGCGGAGAATTCATAACAACTTGGTTTCTTGAAGAGCTACAGTGGTAAATAAGACAAGCCTTGGCTCTGTCCTGTGATCATAGGACTCTTCAGGCCTCAGCTAGCCTTCCCATGAGACCTCTAAGCACAGCAGATGCCTGCAGGGTGACACAAGCCCTTTGCCTTCACACAGGATGGCTTTGCTGGTAGGAAGGCACAGTGTGGCAGCACAGACTGGCAGGCTCCAGAGCCGTTTCTGCTGCTCTCACCAAAAGAGGGGAAAGGAGATACTCTGATTTCCACGCCCAGCCCTTCTTTTGAGAGCAGCTGAGCAGTGAGGGTGGCAAGATGGAAGCAGGAACAGCCCTGCCATGGCCAACACTGGCTCACCTGGCAAATTTGAATTGTTTTCTTCCTTGACACGCTTTCTACTTTTAGGTGTTTTAATTTCGTATAATCTTGACACAGTCACATGCGGGCAAGTAAACAGATTGTTTTGAATCAAACAGCTGTGCTAATTTATTGCACTGTTTAAAGCAAAGCTTGAACATGCTCTTAACTACACACAGGGACTGGATATACTGGTGGATACAAACGGGTACGTGTCTCCCTTCAAATTAAAACATCCACATCAAGCAGCAGGCTGGCCAGCAGGCAGGTGGGTTTCTGGCCATTTGACTCCTCCTGTGTCTGTGCACAGAGGAGGTTGGGGCTGTGCCTGAGCTACGCATGGGAAGGGGCTTGGGGACAGATCCCTTCCCCAGCTTGACATTACCCTGCTTAGACCCTGCAGCACCACTGAGTAAACCACAACCATCTCCCATTTCTAACCCCTGGGGCTGCTGGGGCTCCTGGGGGGGATATGGGTAGTGCTGGGGGGCTGTGTCACTCAAGGCAGCTGGTTTCCAGCCTCCCATGCCATGGGAGGGGCCTGGCCACTCCATGTTTTTACCTCTTGTTCTACCATGTCTCTCTTGTCCAAAGCCTGTGCTCTGGGCCAGAACATAGACAACCCATAAGGGAAGATAAAGTGGACACTTCACAGGCTGAAGCTCCCAAGTTCTCAGAACTGTTTATACTCCACAATTAAGGCCAGAGCAAATTAAAGGATTCAGAGATATGTCCGAAAAGCACAGAGCAGGTAAAACTGGTTTTGAACTCAGGGGCTCCTGGTGATCAGGGTCACCCCACTGTTTATATAGCAATTCTGCCTTCTCCTGACATGAAGCATAATCTCAATCACATTGTTTTTCTATAAACATTTCTATCTGCTTGGAATGCATTTTGGGGACCCCAAACATGTTTATTAAATGAAAAGCATGAGAAGTGAAAACCCTACCCCCTTGTGAACTGGTCTGGAAAAATATGCATATGGAATAAGTCTATGGAGGAAGGGGTTTAGGTCTCAGTTTGGGTTTTGTTGTCATTTTTGAGTTTACTCTCCTTTGGAATTCTCAAATTTGTGATTGAATCTTCTAAAAACTTCCATGAATTTCTATGTCATGTTTCACTGAACACTTCTACAAGGAGCTAAGGAACAAAATTACAATTGCATTTCTAATCATCTAATGGCACATGAGAGATCTTCTGCCTGTATTTACCTCTGTGCCATGTCCTGACCGACCCTGACCTGAAACAGCCTTAAAAGTCTAGTTAGTTTCCCTGATAGATAAAACAGCACATTGAAAAACAAGTTCCAGGCTTCTCCTATGTCTATTCCTAGGTTAGCAAGTTGGGTATTTCAAAAACAAACTAGTCTGTAATAAAAATATACATATATACGTGTACCTGTTTCCACAAGGAAATGCACAAGAATTATGTGTTCTGCAAGCTGCATACTGAAAATCAGCAGTGTGGATAAGCCCCTGTGCTTATCCACAATGGATTCCAAAACCCAACAATGTTAGATAGGAAGGCAACTTATTTAAAAAAAAAAAAAAAAATTAGAGAGAGAAAGAAAAAAGGAAACAGGTGGCTTGTTCCAGGCCTGCCAAGAACATTTTGGAGCCTTGAGAAGATGCACTCCCCTGCTTCGCTGAGTGTTGTTGCTGTCTCATCCACTGAGTGATTTTTTGTCTTTCCCACAGCTTCCTTCTGCTGCCTGCAAATAACCTGTTCTCTGCTCATTTTATCTGTTCCCTGGGGGTAAGCCTTACCATTTGATTACCCACTTTTCCTCTTCTTGGTGTCAAATCTTCCTGGTTTGCAGATGCCAGGTGCTGATAGATGATTGCCCTCTTTGTGCTCTCACCTTCCCTATCCTCCCCTCAACCAAAAAAGTCAACGCTTTTCAAACATTTTGTTTGAAAATGTTGCAGTTTCTGTGTGATACACTGGCAGTATTGATGAATACAGATGTTCAAGGTAATCATGAGCAAAGGTATGGCCTTCCTCAGCTCACTGATCTTCCTTCTTCATCACTGAAAATCAGTCCAGCACTTGGAGAAAAAATGATCTTTCCTTTTTACTTCAGTGGGAGTACCAATGAGTCCCTTGGACTACAGCTAGTCCTCTGAATATAATAAAAGCAGGATACTGGTCCACATTCCTCATCCATGCTTTAGAAATCCAGTTCATTCTAACTAGGAGTATTACAGTGAATTACAGCATTGACAGATTTATTTATGCTTTTTCTTGCTCAGTAGAGAACCGCATATTCCCTGGAATGCTTATATACTCCCAGAATTACCTCTGTAAACTCTCTACCATACATTATTAACACAGAAGTAGTGTTGTATTTCATAAACATTGATGAACATACATGTGCCAGATAACATTGTGCAGTGAGTTCAGTGCATCCAGGCCACATTAAACTCCAAAACATTTGTGCTATTCCTTTCTGCATGCGCATTGACTGTCTATTTGGGATTTCCAGATGTCTGGATCCTGGCCAAAGCTACTCCTCCATGAGGGCTGCTGGACATCTGGAAATTCTAGACAAGTGTCCAAAGTCCAATTTTTATGTGAACATTTCTGGGGTGAAAAAGAGAATACATGCAGAAACCTAGATCTATGTATGCAATTTACACAGAAACCTTAGACAAGCTGAGGATACTTTCAGTGTAATAAGAAAGAGAGCATTAAAAAAAAAAATAAAAGCAGTTATCTTCTACTGAAGGACAACAGCAGATGAGTGCCAAATTCCTTTTTGAGCCTCTCAAAACCTACTTCATGTCTCCTTTTGCCTTGGCTTTATTACACCTCCTTTCATTCCATCCATTTTGCCTAAGCAGACACCCTCGGTAACTCCTTTCATCTTCACTGTGAAAATATTTCTGAGCATCATGTTATACGAAAAACTTTAAAGCTCCCATGCTTACCCCTCTCTGTATGTTCATCATTAGTCCTGTTATGTTGGTTTTTTCTTCTCCCATGGCTTCATAATTTATGCTTTTTAGAGGACCAGCAGGCTATTTCATACTGACACACCTCACTGCGTGATATGTGTGTATGTCTTTATAGTACTGCTGTATAAATACTTTATATGAGCAGTGCATTGCTTTAGGAAACTTCAATAGATTAAGCAATTGTTTCAAAACCAAACTAGGCCTACATCACTCCTAGAATTATTTTCTAGAGATCATGAACACATTGTGAACCGAGTTTAACTCATGCGAAAAACAGTGTGGTCAAAAGGAATATTCGTGCTCAGAATATTTGGGATAAGTGAATATGCATGGACAATTTACTACTACTGTGGGATTAATTTAAGTCCTGATTAATGGATATAACTTCTGTGGTCAGAATGATAAATTAGACAGTAAGATTGCAGAGAAACTGATTTTAAAAAAATTTTATGGACTCATATGGAAAACATTTATATCCTGCAATTACCAAAGGAATAACAGAATGCTGGATGTGATTTTTGGCCAGATAGTTTGCAGTTAATTTTATATACTTGACCTGTAAATCAACTATTAATCAGGGATATAAGAACACACTAATAGTTAGAAAAAAAATAGAGAGAAGTAAAACGTAAGCAGTATCAGGTTTAGGAAAGTAAGAATTATCTCAGATCACAATCCTTTTAAGACTCACACCTGGAAATAATGTCAGGAGTTACTTATAATGCTTGCACTGAAGGGTCTTTTCAGATAGTTCATTCTGTTCCTTACAGGTTGCTAATCTGTGTTGAAACTTCTGTTACATTTTCCTTTACAACTATAAATCTATTCTATTCCTCTGTTCAGTTTTTATATTGGCATATAGATTATGAATGATGCATTTGACCAGCACTTTTTGCTTGCAGGCATTATGATCAAAGAACAGCCATTAGTAAGTTTCTCACCATTTTTGCCAAAGGCAGAATTTCCTTTAATGGCATGAAACTGTTATGAGGAATCACAGATAGAAACAACAGACCGAGAGAAATAACCGTGGCTATACTGTAAGAGAATAAATAATTGCAGGCAAAGCTCTCTGTAGCCTAGAGAAAGTATGGGAAAAATTATTTTGGGATTACATTGTCAATTATTCAGAGAACGTTTGAAAACTGGAGTGAGTTCCTTAATTGTATGTGGGCCCTGGATGCTGTGGGTGGGTGTTGCTATTGCCCACGGTAGGTTGCTTTCTACAGTAAAAGTAATGTGGCTTGGTCTTTAGGCCATAGGTTGAATTTTTGTTGTTGCAAACTTACTAAAGGAGTCATCCTGGTGTTTGTATATGTTCATTAAATATCCTGTTCAAAAAGAATTTGTGAATAATAATTATTGCCACTTTCTAAGAATATGCAAATGAGAATATGCTTTGAAAATTCTGGTGGAAATTTTTGCAGCTCTCTTGAGATATTTCTTGACAGGAACTTTCCTCTCCTAGACTGTTCCATCTTTCATTATCGATATTAATTCCTGTTAGGACCCTTGGGTTTTTCAAGACTGCTTTCAGTTATCCAACACTTCCAAGGTCAAAGAATTGAGTAGCAACACCCATAGGCATTTCAAATAAATCCAGTGCATGTCCATGTTGGCCCAGGGGATGACCTGCCTAGGAATAAATTCTAAAATCAAAACATATTTTAAGTGAATCTTAAATGTGTCTTAATTTTATAAAAAAACAGAATAAAATCCTTTTGATGCATTAATTGGAACTACATGAGATCCTGGAAAGCTTAGTGAACTCCTATACTCCTTTTCTTTAATGAACAATATACGTTTTCAAGTCTTCTTATAACCTTGATAAGTAGGTTAAGGAAGTAGTGTAGTTAGAAATTTGAGTCTTGGCCCATGAAATGAAAATTAAACCAAAAAAGAATTAGATCATCCCAAAACAAAACCAGAATGTGTTCTGTATAAGGCGAAGAGTTCACATACTACTTTTTAGAATAAAGATCACATGCAGAATCTTTCTTTTCTTAATTTTTAGTATGTCAGAGAAGGTGGAACTAGGAAGGTAATAATAAGTGTATATATATATATAAGTATTTAAAAGAATATGAAGGCATTTTAACTCAAAGCAAAGAACTGTAAATAAAATGGTCTGATCTCTGTTCCTGTGTCATTGAGTTTTGGGCTTTTGGTTTGGGGTTTTTTTGCACAGATTAGCTCATGAAAGCCCCTTTTTGCATTTGCTTCCTGTGACAACTGTAGTACTGGCCTTAAAATGTGTGAGTGATATCTTTCAGTGGAAAGTAGCAAATATTTGTGTTAATAGTCATAATTCGTTACTAGTATAATCATCATACTCTAAGCAAAAAGGAATTTATGTTTAAGTCCCATAATTAGGTTTTTTATAGTGTTAAGATGGAAAGAAAGGCACTCTGAGGAAACTTAATCTTTTTATGAGATATATGATAAAGTTATCTTGCTGATGAGTTAATGGAAATAATGGATTCCAAAGCAGGTTTCAAATGGATTTCAGATGGATTGAAATAATGTTAAAAAAGGTGGGGGGAAATTCTGTGTTATCCAAGAATACAAGTAATCTGTAATTTAATGCATAATAGCTGCTCTAACCCAAGCATTACCCTGCCACAGTCTGACTCATTATTGTATAAAAATGAATACCTCGAAAATGCTAAGTGCTATATGAAATCAAGTAGTATTTACATTTTGAGTGGCGGAATCTTCAGAAAGAAAAAGTTTCTCTCCGGATCTTCACTAAATCACACTCCTGAACACCTGACCATGTTAGGAAAGGAAAGGTAATAATTGTGCCTGTATAATGTTAGTTTAAAATGGCGAGCTCCTTTACTGTCGTTCTCATTTTCAGGAGTTAAAAGCCTCCTTCTCAATCTACAGGTAAAATCCCATGTCCTGCTAATCTATATTCACTTGAGAAAGCAGATGGGATTGCTTGAATGAGTAAGAACTTGCATCATTGGGACATGAATTCTTTGACAGTTCGTAACATTTCAAAACACAGTTTGAATGATCTTGCAGTGTAATACTTAGTTTTTGGAAGTGAAATACATTTTCAATCTATTGCTTATTTCCCACTGAAAATTGTTCTGTATGAAGAGCAATTTTCTTTCTACTTAGAGTGAAAAATAGAGACCAGATGAAAAACAATTTAGTTCCTTTTTTGAGAAATCCCAATTGTCACATTCGGTTGTTTGGTTTAGAGGTAAAGATAAACTTTTAATTGCAATTCTTGAAGTGTAAACCTACAATTTTATTTTCTGTAGAAGTGTACAGAACCTATGTAATAAAATAAAAGTTTAATTTGTTTTCATATAGATGTTAAAATCTATTCCTGCAAACCTTTTCTTGAAGGTCGTATCTTGTCCTCAGCCTAATTCAACCAGTTTGAAATGTTTCCTCCCAAACTGCCTCTCTTTGCAGTTCTATTGACTGACACAGTCATTTATCTGTCTGAAAAGCATGGTAGATTTGTCAATGGAACACTATATTTCTTGTTCCTTTTTCTGTTGAGTGATATTGATCACAGCATTTGGAAGCAAAATGCTCCTTCACTCCCATAATTCTTTTCTCTCATATGTTTTATTGGGTTTTGTCTTTAGATGCATCTACACAACATAATTCAGTGCCTTGGAAGTCTATCCAAGCTACCCTGGGCATCCAGTATAGCAACATTAACACAGCAGTCGGTCTAGGTTAATTAACCTAGCTGAGAAGATATGTAGGTGGAACATCACACTGATATTGTAGCCTTTATCACACCAGAATTAGGTTGCAGGCTATTTCTGAGCAATGCTACAGCCTTGTTCTTCAACATCTTCAGTGTCAGAGACTGTAAAGAGACAAAATTTTCAGCATCTTAAACAGGAAGATGAAGATGGAGCTCTGAGAGGCAGAAGATTTGCATAGAAAGCCCCTTGGTCTGCCTTCACTATCAAGTTCACTGCCACAGCTACTTCCTGACAAGGGCTGATGAAGACTGGAAGTAGCTGTCTGTGAGGGTTACAGGAAGACAGAATGTATTCATGACACTTGTCCAGGATTATAAAAATCTAATTTTATAATCTATGAAGAACAGTAGTGTGTCAGAAACCATTCACATTTTCCAGACCTCATCTCTGAAGGATGGTCTTCAGCATAACAACTCCAAGTCTTTTGTTGCTAATGGTGGCTGTAGTGATTGTGTTGTTCTTGAAGTCAAATGGTCCCAGGCTGCCACTTCTTTTTTTTTGGCCAATCTATCTCATGCTAGCCCAAGAAAAGAAGGAAATGGACAAGACTTTTATGGTATCTTGACATTTTCTCCGCACCATTAGCGTATACCAGTTTGTCTATTTTCTACGTTGTACAGTACAGAGTCTCTTCCCTTCTTTCCCCAAAAAAGGTTGTTGGCTGCTGATAGTGAAAATCACTTGACTTAAGTCAGCAGATATTTTGCTATATTAGATATCTTTGTTAAAGCCACCTCTAATGTTAGCTCCATGACTTGGAGTTATCTGGCCTCAGTGTTCATGAAAAGTCAATTTGTCAGAATTCACCTTGCTAAGACACACATTAGTACTAAAGTGCATGGAATATTAAAAGTGAAAGTAAGCAGTTACAACAAGAAGGTAAGAACTCCTGCGTTTGCTGAACTTTGTGCTGATGTTTCCTTTCCTGACACTTACAGCAGTGCAATTATTCTATTGCTTTGAGAATGGCAGGAAGCTTGACTCACACACTCTAAGTCAAATACTGTCTTTGGCCTATCTGAAATTTATTTAGATGGAAATATAGTTTCTTATGCCTTATTTCAATTTACTCTGCATAAAAATTTTGCAAACAGTCTGACTTCAGTCTGGAAGAAATTAAACTTAAAAAAAAATCTCCCTAAAAACAACAACTTTGCCTAATTTTTAAAAAAACATCTTAGTCTCTGTAATGACTGATAGGATATATGTATGCAGCCAAAAATAGTTTGTAGAGTCAAACAGATTCATAATGTGCCCGTACTTTTATGAATGGCTACAAATGAGGTTGATTCACTGGCTTTGATTTGTTCTGTGGAACCAGAAATAGAACGATGAAAAAGAAAATATTCAGGTATGTTACACCTGTATGCAAGATCAGCTCCTGTAACGTAATTGGGCTAATGGATAAAGTTATGGAACCGCATGTTTGCTGATAATAAGGGAAGCAGAAATCTTTCCCCACATAGATCATCCGTAAGGATTGCTCCAACTTAAGACTTCAAATGACTGCAAAATAAATTACTTTATATTTTAAAAACTTCTGTTGCTCAACAAGCTGTTGGAATACTCAGGAGTTATAAAGGGTCTTTTGCAGCAAAGACAGAATATTTAGTAACTTATGGTGATGTTTACTGCAGGTCTGGCTATTAAGCAAACTTCCTTTTGCAGTAGGGACACTATAAGTTACAGCCAAGACAGAATTTAATTAACAGAATTCTTGTTAATTACCACTAGTGGTTCATTTTTCTTATGGCATTTCTTCTTAAAGAAATTAAAATAGCTGTGCCTTGCAATGGCATTGGCTGGAGTTGGAATTGTTATGCAGTGGGCATGTGTTAGCTGCAGTTTTACATAGATTGTTTACACCAAAATTATTCCTAGCAACAACCTGTTTTGGAGCTGACCAGAATCTTAGAAATGGCATTTTAAGCAACTCAGGAATTTCTGTACTGATGAGCTGATCAGGCCGTATCTAGAACAGGCAGGCAGGACCACGCAAGTTGATCTGTTTACTTTGCCCTATTATAGGCAACTGTAATTCCTGATTCGTTTAATTGCCTGAGGTCAGACCTGGTGTGTCTTGGGAATGTCTTAGAGCATTAACACTGGGCTTCAAAACCACATAACAGATATGACATAGTGAAATTTACCTGTTAAACATTTCTTGTAGTTCCCAGAAGTGCTATTAAAATTGGCTTTTATAGCAGTTATAGTGTAGCTATGAAATACTGTCCAGAAGGTTAGTCAGCAGCATATGCATTTACAGATAGTTTTTGAATCAACATAGCTATATCACTTAGCGATTCATCGCTACAGTAGTTCAAACATTTATGTTACCTAATCAGATGAAGCTCACTTTCTGAACAGATTTATTGCCAGAACTCTTGAACAGGATCATGAAAAAGGTTTTAGACACTTTCTTCCACGTATTTAAATATTTTATTTAGTATTTCTTTTTAACCCTGATGAAAAACTTCGTCATCTATATATTCATCCAGGCTTTTGTAGATTTGACACAAAATGAAATGCCATATATGAATAAATAATGAGAATAAGCAAGATACCTGGCATTGCTGATGGATCAGCAACAGCCCATCCGCTAATCTTGAGCATTGCGAGACTCTTGTAGCTAAGCAAGATGCCAGTTCTGTCCATGTGAATGTAAGTCATGGAAACTATGGTCTCTGAAAGCAGATGTCTGTACTAAACCTCTTTAACCCAGCAGTCATCTGTCCTGCTCTGAGTCTTGCTTAATCAAGGTAAAGCGGGATGTCAGATCCCAGGAACTCAGAATGGTGGATATAGGGTCAAAAATGTCTCCATGGAGCCTTCAGCAGAGCCAGTTTGTTTGTGGAGGTGAAGTTTTATATTCAGTCGTGGTATAATCACTGGGTGACAAGGGCTCATAGGGAGGGAATAGACATGCTATGTGAAGTGTAAATAAGTATTTTACAGAAGTAAGGAAAGGAGAGGTAGAAGGACTAAGGACTGCATTTTGAAGAGTTAGGGAAAGGAAGATGACTATAGTGGTTATAGTGAAAAGCAGGCAGAGAGAAGAAAGAAAAAAAAAAAGAGAAGAGTAAAATGATGAGAAAGAAGGAGACACCAAAATTAGGGAGACAGACATTTTCATTTAATTTGATGGCAATATAGAACAAGAAAAGTGTTGTTATTTCCTATTGATTTACCTGTGGACTATCTCCATGACCTGAGTCAATATAATTCATAGCTCAAATTTGCAAAAGGATCTTTGACATAAAATTTCACTTGGGATTACTGTGAACCTTATAAATCGAGAAAAAAGTATGTAGGTTTTCGTGGGCTGTTGGGAACAGCTTCCTTAGACCATGTGTTGGCTACATGGCTAAGATGGAGGCACCCAAGAGAAGGACCTGAAAAAAGGCACCAAAAGCCTAAAGAAAAGCAAGCGAGCAGATAGATTAGTCTTGAGGAGGTTGCACATGCAAAAACAGTTGGCATGCTTTTTCTTAATCCAAGATGATTCCTGAACCGTATCAGGATATAGAAGATTAACAAAGCTACTAGCCAGCCTGCTGATATAGCTCCTGCTCAGGAGTGAAAGCTCTCATCAAATCATAACATTTAGAAAAGCTCCTAGAATTTATCCTGTGTCTGTAACATTTGGACACTGATTAAACAGGATCATCAAACAGGATCATCAGTATTCAGTTATACAGAGCAGCATTTTCAAAAATTAAATTGCTTTGATTCACAACAGACGAACTTGTGATGAGAGCTGCAGAAATGAGCACTAGTGAAGAGCCTGGAACAGACACATGGCTCCAGCAGCTACATCTGAAATACTCAGTCATCAGCTAGAACAGAAATAATTTTTTAATGTACTCCTAGTAAGTCTCAAAAAGATAATATGCATATGAAAAAATATTTTTCTTTTACTAATTATGTATCAAACAGTACAGTCATTGCACTGATGTATAAGAAATTATTGTTAAGAAAGACTTTTTTGATGAACATGTATGTTAAGGATTTTCGGGCATGCAGATTACTCCTGTGTGTTTCAGACTGGAACCCTCATTGTGGAGCCAGCTGTGGTAGAATGATTTATCTTCATGACCGCCATCTGTATGATGTTTAGAAATGATCACTCTGTGTGTATGTGTTTGTGTGTGTGCATACACATGTGGAATGGCCCTCTGGTCACACCCTCACTGGTCTCAGAGGCTTTCAACATACATCTGTAAGAGGAAGCCGAAGCTGAAGTTCCTTCAGGAAAGTTCACCTGCTGTGGACACCATTTAGAAGCTGCTTTGTTTGACAGGGCTCTCAAAACACTATAAAAAAGTGTTATAATCTTTTCTTTTCTTTTTTAAATTTGATTTTTCATTCAGGGATGGAAGAAGAGGTCTTACTATGAATAAATAAAGATTGTCTTCAGTTGCTACATGGTGCAAGTTTTGCATTTTTAAGGTTTTGCGTGGGCTCCCAGGAACTGCAACCTACTATCAAACCTGCTTCTCACATAAGTGACTTCTTCACAGTCTCTGGATGACGTGAGCACACAGAGTTCCTCTGCCTTTGATGTCAGTGCCTATGGGTATTATGAAATAGCCTTGGTTTAGCATTTCCTTCTGGAAGGGTTTAAGTAGTTTCCTTAGGATTTCATGCATCCAGTTCTGTGACGCGTTTACCAGACAACTGGTTGCACATTCAAACATTCAGTGTAATTCATTCAGCCTGCAGTTTGTAGTGTACAGACTTCTGTAAGTTCAGGTGCAGACAGCTACAGATATAAGTATCATTCTAGATGTAGTAAAGTATATGAGAATATGTATAGAAATGTATATTTGAGTATACAGAACACCAAATTTCTCCTATTTTGAGATAGATAATACTGCCTTTTCTGCTCCCCTCTGCTCTTGGGAATATATCTGTTAATGTGGCACAGGTTGAATCAAAACTATATCTATTACTCATGCTGCTTTCTGCAACTGATGGGAAAACAGGAAGACTTTCTGCTTTGTATTTTAACTTTGTGTTGAAAGAAACAGAAGCTGAAAATTATCCACAGGCTAACACTTCTCAGTCTGAGTTTTCACATGGAAGTTTTGTTTTCCAACTAAACTCCAAAGTCTTCTTGGGCAGCACAGACTGGCTAATGCCCTGACTCAGTGAATAATAATTTAAAAAAACCCCTAGCAGATAGATTTTCAACAAGGTGTGATTTGTCCATGCATTTGAGATCAGTATGCATTAAATGGTTCTTGAACCCTTGCCACAGCCTCTCTTTAAATGGTGATTTTAAGGAATAGAGCAAAAAAGTGAGTTTGAGGATCTGATCCTCTGCATTTGCGCATACTTAAGTGGTCTTACTTAAGGTTTCATTAACCTGTGTAAATAACAGGATGCCTAGGTCACACCCCAATGGATGATGAATATTTTATGATATATTGATTATTTCAGTTAGATATAATTAACATTTTAATAAAAAATCTTCAGAGAAAATCCAAAGCCTGAGTAGAAACAGATCTTTTTGTGTTTATCCGGAAAGATGTAGAGGAGTCTTTTAACAAAATTATTCAAACATGCACAATAATTGACCTATACTTTTGTAAAACATACATTTCAGTGAAAGTAATGATTTCTGTGTGTGTGTATATTTCTTATGATTTCTTGTATATGTACCTTATGTGCATATACTATTTCGTCTTAAACACTTAATAGGTGCTGGTCTTTAATAATTAAAAGGTTCACTCAATAATTCACACATGTGAGACAGCAAAGGATTCAGTCAGGGTATTTAATATGTCCTTAGAATAGAACAGGTGAAGTTCAAACAATTATAGATTTAACATTTGGCACTCCTTCATGCAGAAATAATTCCAATCCTTTTTCTTCCTCCCACTATGTCCTTGTCTTACTTCTGTATGGTACTGTGAGGGTTAAGTGGCTATTGCAATGTAGAGCCCAGTCTCAGTACAGCTCAAAGAAAGCTTCCAGATAAATGCTACATAACAAGCATATGCAAAATGCAACAAACCCATCTGTGGGCATAATGATGCACAGTCTAATAATTCTGTTCAGTATAGCCTAATATTTTCACCCAGACTGTATTTGAGCATGTTTCACTCGACATTAGAGTTAGTAACTGGTTCCAATTATTTGCTGAAGAGACACTGAATTACTTTCTAGTAGCAAATTTTTACTAACTGTTACTGATTTGCAGTGTATGCGAGTTTACCTGCCAGTAATTCTTTTTAGGAAGAGGAAAATATTCAGTATTCTGTTAGAGTGTAATTGGATGAGCCCTAATTTACGACTTAGGGAAAAAAAAGATCAGCCTACATTATTATGCACAAGACGAGATTCCACTCAATTATGCTGATATAAATCCACTGTAATTCCATTAGTCAATGAAGTTTTTCCAGATTAATGCCAAAGTGACTGAAATTCAAATGCTTCCCATAATTTCTATTGTCAACTTGAAGCAAAAGGCAAAGTCTCTTGGTCTTTTTCTTTCTTCTCAGACAGTTTTTATAGAGGGACTGAGGGAATGGTAGGCAAAGATGAACAGTACATCTCTACAGGGATTTTTATTGTATGAAGGCAAAATTTTTGGATCCCTATAAAAGTATGTAGAAATACCACATTTCTACATTTTTTTACCTCTTGCTCTGCAGGAGAGACCTGAGCAAGGCACTGCAGATGTGCTCATCAGGCTGGGGGTATTCCCAAGGGGCACAGAGCACACCTTCAACTCGCTCTGCTTTTTGCCATATGTAAAGACTTATGTTTGGCCTTTTTCCAGGTGTAATTATGCAGTATCACTACCACTACTTCCTACATGTACCTAAAGCTGACCAGGCACCAAAGGCTGATGACTCCAGGCCTTTTTCCAGATGCCCATCCATTAATTAGATATTTGCCATACTTTTCTAAACCAGTTACCCTGGAGCTGTCCAATTGTTTTTTTCTAAATCAATTATAAGCAGTGAAAAATAGGTGAGATTATGGCTATGTTTCATTTATGATGAATAATTCCTTCAGTATGACAGGAGATTTAGTCCTGAAAAACTGAAAAGTACTGTTATACATAGAAAAGCTATATTGCCTTTATTATGAAGAGGTAAATGACATTCTGCTGCCTAAGGAGAAGAACTTGAAGAATGGAGAAATGGCTCCTAAGAATATTTTAAATTTAATTATCTTTTAAAAGTGTATTTTATCAAAGTGTATCTGTTTGGAAGAACTTTTCCAATATGAAGCATACTTCTGCATCCATACCAGAAAGTGTATGTGCACATTTTAGAAATTTCAAGAATCTTTGCAATGTATTAACTATAGCTGGAGCAAAATGTAATGTTATGCTTAAAGCTACATGTTTAAGTCCTTCCCATTTATACACTTTTAGAGGGGGAAAGGAACCTTTAAAAAAAGACTTTTACAATATATCTAAATTACATATAATGAATGCTCAGACTGGCTGCTTTCTTCATGGCAATCATGTTGTTTTATCAGGCACTCACATGAATTTTAACTGCTATTGTTCACTTGTTCACAATTTCCTGATGTGAGCTCATTTGCAGTTGAGGTTAGAAGCCCAACCATGTCAGATTGCTTTGAGAAACCTGGTCAAAAATTTCTGAAGTTATTATTGTCAGGAAAATTTGAGGACAGTCAGTTCAGTTCCTCCTCCATTCTCTGTGTGCTGTGAAGGAGAGCACTCTCTTTGCCTTATAATCAAAACCATTGGGCCAGATACTGTCACTGTGCGATATCAAGCATAGAAGTAAAATGTTTCAAATGGTGAGACTGCATGTCAGTTCTTGAAATGAATGGATTTCCACATTTGATATGAAAACAGGAGAATGATATCAGGTACCTGCATCTTCTTATGCTCTTTACATTAATGTTCACACAGTTTACCTCCTTCATGGAAAGAAGGTACATTTAGAAGTAATGAGTAAGGTCAATAGGAATAGGTAGGTGCTTCAGGGTGGTCATCTATTCAGGTTTTCTAGACTGATCTTTAAAACATGCTTCATCTTCACCTTGAGATATCTCACATTCATTAAGACAGTTTCCCTCCCAGCTGACTTAAATTGGAAATCATTTCAATTTTGAGTACACTGATATTGATGAAAATATTCTGAAGCATAAAATTCAAACTGAAAGTAGGAATTACTTTAGAAATTTGCTCTCTACACAAAAATCATACCAGTTCAGTTCCATCCATTTCTATAAGACCTAATTTCTGTAAGTTTGCGGGTTTTTTTAATAACTCCTACTTGTTTTGTTTTCAGAATGATAAAATGAGATGGTTTTGAGCTTCAAAGATATGCAGCTGTGCCAGTACGCACAGTGGATGTTCTGTAGATAAGAAAGTGTTGCCTAAGCAGTGATTGGGAAGATATTTACAATATGCAGAATCAGTTGCTGGCATCAGAATTCAATCCCTTTCACACCACATGTTTTCTCTGTTATTAAATGTGATTCTTGCTAGAAAGCCTGGCTATCTTTAGTCTAATATAAGCCAACTCAGTAATGGGTCAGTGGTCATTCTGCTCACTGACATGTAACACAGCTCAATTTTCCCAGAGAAGCTGTTGCCACTGATACAGAATAGCATTCACCTGACATATGCACCTTAGGAGTTCATGTTTCTATTCATGTTCTGAAATTAACAGTCCATATCACCGGCATGCAAATGGAGAGTCTTGGGTTCAGACTCAGGTATAATAAGGTCTATAAAATTATTTTCCAAGCAGAAAACTGATAGATAGCTCAGGGAGTTTTAAGACTACTGACCTTTTCTAAACATGCAATTAGTGTTTCATTGGTGTATATTCAGAATCTCTTGTTACATGAATTTTTCTGAGTTTTGACTTCCAGCTGAATGTCTGAAAAATGTGAAAGTAGGACTGCAAACAGTAAAAAAGTGGAAGGAGGAATTTTGCTTTGTATTTGTGAAATATTCAGATTTTGGTTTCCTTTCATTTTAGATTTCTATCTAAATTCTGCTTTGCAAACAGTGAAGTGATCAATACTACGGTATGTGTTTAAACATTAAATCTTCTTATTTAGGACCATAAAATGGTCTTAATTTGTTCCTGACACAGAAACCAAAGTCATTGGCAACTTATATATGAAAGCATCAGAAAAAGAATTTTTATCATTTTCAAACAGTAGATTGCAAGGTTTTACATTAATTTTAGTCATTATGGCCAAATGAAACAGCTAGAGCATCACAGCAGTATTTCCTGCCTTCATCTCCTGACATGTGAAATCAGGGCAAGGTTGCAGCCACATCTATCTCTGGTAAGGAGGGAGGGCATATATTTCATACCAAAGTATAAATGCCTTTACTACAGGATGAGTTGCAATTATGGAGCAGTTGCTCTGCTAATCTGGTTGTGCTAGCACTTTCCTACAGAGTTAGAAAGGGAACTGGCTGAGAAAAGAGACAAAAATGCACCCTCACCTCTTCTCCATCTTTTTCCTTTTAAAATTTCACTACAAAGCAAAGCAGACTGGAGGGTGTAGAAAACCCCCCAAGGATTTTATTTTCCATACTAAATTGTACCACTCCTAATCTCTTCACAGTTCCTGGGACTCTGGTGATTGATAAGCCTTTGCTGATATCAGTCAGTGATGCTTAATGGGGCATGCAGCTGACCAAGTGAGCTGTGAAGCTCTCCCTAAGAGGTTTCCAGCTGGGAACAAATTCTTGTCGACCTCAAGCTATATCTCAGTTTGCAGATTAATTTCATTTGGACTGCTGTCACACCACATTACCTCTCTGAACATTTCTGATGGTAGCAAAATACAGATTCATGCTGTAAAAATGACATAGGAATATATGGATTTTCTGTTATTCAGTGATTTAAGTATAATAATTGCATTAAAAAATAATAATTCCCCCAAATTACCTAATTGGTAGCCTTAAACCCCTAACTTAGGATCTTAAAGCACAGGTCTTTCTGCAAGAGACAGTGGGTGATCTGGCTGCCAGCAGATGCTCTGATCTGAATCCAGCTGTGTCAGTGGGAGAAGTGGAAGGGTAACTTATCCCTCACTTCACTTATCACTGTTCCTCTATGGGAAATTACTGCCCGTCAGACTTGGTGGCAGAACTGCTTGTTTCCTGCTTCTTGTGTAAACTTCTTCTTGTGTAAACTGCATCTTAATCTGCTTCAATCAAAACAAGCTAGTATAAACGCTTTACACAGGAGGCTTTACTAACCCTGCTCTGCTTGGTGCAGTTATCTCATGAACCTCGGGTCTGAGGAGACCACAGTTCCTGACCCAGCAGTGGTCAGGATCAGCCAGGTGTGGCACCAAGGGGTGATGGAAAAACTCTTCCCTTGGCTGTGATAGAGTACGCATCTGTCTGCATCCCTGAGTGATCATCGATGGGAGAACATTTTGTGCTCATGCTGCTGGCAGGCACTGAAAAAAAGAAACAAAGCAAAAACTTTCTAAAATGTCACCGCAGTCTGCAGAAATGACATGTACAGCAACTTGGGTGATGAAGATGCTGGTTTGGAAAGATGATTTACCCTATTTTGCACTTTAACAGGACTCTATTACTTATGAACAGCATTTTTGCTCTGTTTGCCTTTCCATCCTATGCCTGAGACAGAATCTTTAGTTGCATCTCACTCTTTGCTGTATAAGATTGGCATGGAAATATCATAATTTTCCAAACACGGAGTTTTAGCACTTTTTTCTCTTGGAGCCTGTCTCTCCATGTTCTAGGACATTTTGACTAGTGAAATACTTTTTGTTCCAGTCCAAAAGGACTGATGTAATGGGGCAATTGGAAAGATGCAGGGCAAGTGCTTTTACCTCCCTGAGACCTTTCTTAAAATGTCTATTAGTTTCTTCTTTCAGCCCACGGTGCCAAGGAGGGTCTGTTCGAGAGTGAAGCCCATCTCAGTGTCATGTAGTAGTCTGCAGAAAATATTAAAATTCTATTTTTACAACCGTCTTTTTAAAACTAGGGTCATTTTCTCAGTTTCTTGACATACCTTATGATGCCATGTCCTTGGTCTCAGCCTTGTATTCATGCTTTACTATCTTCCTTCTAATTTTACTTTGTTTCTTTTCAAGTATCTTCTTCAAGAGACTTTACATTACATGTTTTAAAACTTAAAATACACTATTCAAACAAGATCTTTGCTCTGCAACAAATACGGCTGAGGAGTTCAAAACTTCAGCTTACATTAAAGGCAGCTTTTCACACCTCTATTTTTGTCTCCAAAGTCATCAGATGGAATAATTTGTAAGAATTGGCATGAGACTCCCAATTGCCTGTTCTTCTCAGCTCCACCTGTAACTTACCTCACCGTGGTTACTCCAGGTTTTCACATGAGGCTCAAAGTGAAGTCAATAGGAGCTGACCTTTAATATATAGTACCAAACATGCTGAAAAATCAGATCCTAAGTATTACAGTGTGGCCATTCAGGGTTACTCTTCACTAAAATCTCTGGCCTACATCCATAAGGGGAAGGTCCAAGAAGACATTCAGAGGTGCTAGCATCCAGCCAGTATCTATAGCTAGACATTCTACTTTTTGCTATGTTTATGGAGAGAATCACTTACATCTTGTCAGCTTTGAGTTGCTTGAATCTTCCTCCACAGGTTTGCTGGCTTCATAAAACAGGCTCAACTCCAAAATTTCTAAAAAAAGAGAGAGTTTTGATAATGAAGTTGAACATCAGGGACACAAAAGGTAGGTTGTAGTCCCTGCTCTGGTGAAGAGGTACTTACATAAAGTAAGCTTCATAAGGAAAGACTGACAGCTCAGATTAATCATGGGCAGTATACCAATACCATAGTCAGAAATGTCTACTGATAACAAACATACTGCATTCTGCCATGATTCTGAACTGTCAGCAATGCTACTTGGATGCCCTGTGCTGGAGGCCCAGTGCAGTGCTGCTCTGCCCAAACCCACTGGGCTCCTGACTTCAGCCCTCTGTTCTTCCAAAAGTAGTTGATGCCAGAAAGCGAGAGGAGTATTGCTTCACAGTCAGAGCACAGGGCTCTCCTCTCCTGAATCCACAGTGTGGGGAGCTCAAGGAAGAGTCTCTGCTTGGTTTGAAAATCCCACACTTTTGAGAGGAGGAGGAGAGCAGATTAGAATCATAGAATAGTTTGGGTTGGAAGAGACCTTAAAGATCATCTAGTTCCAACCCACCTGCCAGCAGCAGGGACACCTTCCACTAGAACAGTTTGCTCAAAGCCTAGATTCCTAGGAAAAGCCTAGATTCCTAGGAAAAAATTCCACAGGGTCAAGTCCCAGCTCCACGGCAAGAATGGAGCAGTGGGAGAAGAGTGGGGCAGTGAGGAGAAAAGAAACGGCCTCTGAAATCCCATCTCAAAAAAACCAGCAAGTACTGCAATACCTTGTGGTATTACAACATGATATATTTGGTTTCAATTTCAGTATTGTCATATCCAATTAGGATTGATCAAAATCAAATCTAGTTATGCAGAAGAAGGATTTGAATCTATTTTCTATAATGTAGATAAAAGCTATTGCCTACAGACTACAGAGCACAAGAAGAATGGCACTGACTCCATCACCCCGATGTGCTCTCATTTAATCCCAGAGGTATGTCCTTAACTGTAAATCTTGAGGGGAATGGAGGTCTCCCACTCTTGGAAAAACAGTACTGACTCTGTACCCCTCTTGACAACATTTTTCCTTGGCCAGCTAACGATATTCTTTGCTCTGTTTGCTGTTGGCCAGGCACTAAATAGCAGGGTATTTAAAAAGTAGATGCTACAAATTACAACCTAAATCTTCCTAGGAAACTAATTCCCATGTCCTAGTTCTCAGTTTTGAACATGAGATATCTACTCCCTCCTACCTTTCATGAGTGTTGAAGAAAAGATTTCAGGTCTAAGAAGCACTCAGACACCATAGTAGGGGGAAATGCAGAAAAACCTATAAAGATATTACTAATACTTCAGAAGAGGTTATAGAGTGTGGTAAATGGCATTTGGTGAGCTGTGTGCTGAAAAACAAGGGGAAAGCAAAATATTAAATAGCTTCCAGCTGCATGAGAACCTTGTGCTGAATGGGAGGGAGGTTAAAAAAACCCTAGTATATCATAAAAGTGTGTCATAATTTATAGGCATACAGTGAAATAATTAAGGTTGTACAGGCTTCCCCTAAATGTCAAAGGCTTGCCTTTTTAAATTCTAAATTTTGTTCTTCATTCTGAAAATGAAGTTGTATATTTCCCTAGAGAGCTTGTCCTCACCTTGTCCTAAGATAGCTTTCTTATTTAAAAGTAAATGTGAAAGGTATCTTGTTGAAGGAACCGAATTATTTCTCTTATTCTCACTTTCTCTTTGAGTGCCACCTTTCTCCAGGGCAGACCTGCAGAGACAGGTCCTTGCTGGAGCATTGTGGTTCATGCTATGCTCACCTGGATCACCAGACTCCCATGTCCCCTACCACCAATACCAGGCCATAATTTCTTGGACATGCGCCCTTGCAACCTGGGGACAGCTGCAGATTCCTGTGGGGTGGATTCTCCATTGCCCCCAGGCAGGAGGGTGTGGAGCCCAGCTGTGCCTGGTGACTGCAGGATGCTCTCCTCTCTGCATGTCTGCAACCAGCAGCTGGTTGGAGCAGATCAGAGCAGCTTCTGCAAGGTGGAGGTGTTGCTCATTTACCCACAGACACAGAGCAGGCAGAAAAGTGTTAAACACACATCTGCTCATCTACAACCTGCCTACCTTAGGGCTTAGATGGACGTCCAGCTCTCTCAAGCACACAAAGTTAAGTCTCAATTCATCCTCTATTCCTCTTGAAGGTACTACAAGTATGCCAGGGGTTTATATATGTATTTATATAGATATATACTTGTCTCTCCCCAACTTTTCTCCTGCTACTTGCTCACTTTCTTTTTCTCTTTTGTCAACATATTATATTGCTTTTTCAGGATGGCATTTGTCTGAACTTAGATTTGACCTCATTTTGCAACCTGACAGCAAGCAAGCAGGTGTTTTCTGACAATTAGCTCCCTCTTCTTGCTCCCTGAAGGACCCTCACTTCTGTTGTTCATCCCTCTGACCCACACCTGACAGTCTCAGAGCAGGAACCAGTGGGTACAGTGAACAGCCATGCAAAACTCACTGACTTGCTCCAGTCTGGGCAGACTTTATAATGCAGAGCAAGTGCAGGTCTCAGCTTCTTTTTGTAGTTACGTTATCTACCCAAATTATTTTACATTGAAAGCTTTACCACGTCACATCAGCATACTCAGGCTTTGGCCTTTGTCAGCTTTAATTAACATTTTGAACAGCTCAATGTGGTTCCCTTTTGAGATTGTCATACTGATGTAGGAGGACTTAAGAGATGACTACTGCTTCAAAAAACAGCTTTGGGAACAGTGCTGGCCAACTGCCCTGGGAAACTGATGGAAAAGAGAAGCTCTTTCAGAGCAAAAGAGGAAGAGGGGGCAAATAATTTTCTATGTCCTTTCTACAGGAACATTGGCTTTCCGCTTGCCACTGCAAAGCAGAAGCTTGGAAACATGTAATTAAACTTGTCTTTCTATTAATTTAATTTTCAAGCTGTGAAAGCAAAGAGAAAAAGAGTGATAACCTGGCATCTGTAGTAGAAACCTCAAAGTGGCTTTTCCTTTGCTTGAAACACACTGGAACAAAGCTTCCAGAAGCAATGTCAAGATATCAAGCCAGTCCACTGTAATCAGTTGCTGACAGAGTCCTGCCAACCCCTCCTGCTCTAGAGGAATTGATAAAGAAGCTTCACTTAAGCTGGCCAAAAAAATGGGGAATCAAAAGAGTCTTGTAGTTTGTGAAGTGTCTCACACTAGCTTTATGATTATTTTTTTTTATCACTGAGCCCAAACCTGTGTTTTATATCAAGCCTTTCAAACCACTTACATCTGGATTACATGAAGATCCCGAAACAGTAGCCAGAGCATGATGGCCATGTGATTCCTGTATTTGGTAAAAGTAGCTCAGCTTCCTTGTGTGGTAAAGTCCATAGTTTGTAAAAATGTCTAGTTTACCAAGCTCACTGTTTCTCATGGCCTCAGGTGGAACTGAAAAAATGTGAAGCTGAGTTTTCAATTTGTAGAATTATGCTTCAAAATTGAAGGAAAAGGGATAGTGAAACATGTACAGCTCCAGCTCCCTCTTACTAAACCAGCCTTATATTTTTTATGTAGCACAACATGATGTTATGACTTGATTAACTGGCTTTTTAGCACCTAACATATTGTGCTCAGAGCATGGAGAGGGGGAGCTTTTTTCATACCTTACCCAATGTGCCATTTACTCTGTTGGTACTGAAAGGTGAGAAGGCCAAAAGCAGTAATGAGTTTAACAACATTGATGTATAGAAATCAGACAAAAATAAAGACTTCAACTCTATAATATCTAAAAGTATCTCATGGCATTAAAAACTGGATTAACCACAGGAGATATGAATCAATAGATAGCTATAGATATAATTTAAATTTTAAATCTTCAGTGACTTTCTGAAATAGTGCCTTGTCTTCTTGGTACCACTCAGTTCTTCTAATTTCAGAAGTTTCCTCTTGCTGTCTTTATTTAGTCTTTCAAGGCTTCAACAGGAGGCAAATATTTTTGGTTGTGAGACCGAGCCAGAATTATTTCTACGTTCTTCTTTCAGGATAGTGGCGAGTAGCATCCTTCAAGATCAACTCAGTTAAAGGAAGCTTTGTGTTTGATTTTTAATGTAAAAATACTCCAGAAGAATCTATAGGTAGGGGGTAATATTTTTCCTTACGGTTTCTTCATGAATCAGCACAGAGTTAACAAAGCTTTAAACAGGCATATCTAATGATCTTTAACAACAGGTGGTAAAACTCACTTACCCCGTTTACCCGATACTAGCTGTAAATGAGTGTCCCTCAGGAGATCCAGCCACAGAATGGTTCACTTCTTTTAATAATACCAACCTCTGTTTCTATGGAAACAGCACATCATGTTTGCTGCTTGCAAGACATGTGTTTAGCCCCTTTTAAAATAAACTGTGTTCCCTTTACGTTGTTTTTAAGACTGAAAGAAGCACTCTGCTTCCAACACAACAAATTATTAATCCTTCTCTTTCCTCTCTAAATAAAAATAAAGTGTTGGATGTATAGCTTGTGATCGCTAATTATTGTGAGAAGTAATGGTATTTTTGTAGGTTACAATTTCTAAGAAGAATGGGTACCTCACTTCTTTATGGCAGGGCACTGGAAATTTTGGAACTGTGGCCAAAACCAAATGCTATCATGTTAAAAATGGTAACCATTTGGCTTCATTAAGCACATATTGTCCTGCATATTTTTCCATATTTGCATCACCACACTTTGAAAGTGCTTGCTCTTCATATTGGTAAAGACTTAAAGATGCTAAAAGGCCATCTGCCAAACAGCTAATGTGTCGCATACACATGCATGTACCTACCTATGCTTATACTGGGCCATTCATTTCACCACTGAAATTAATGGACTTTTCATCCCAAATTGCAAATATGAAATAGCACTGGGTAATTATATTGCAAATTAAAAAAGATGTTAAAAACCACAACATGTCTATGTCATTAATGGGTGTTTAGATCATACTGAAACAATTTTATAATCTGATGAGTTTGCCATGGAGGCTGTTTTTATAGCTTCCCATATCTTAAGCAGTGAAAATAGAATGGTCTGTTTCAAGCTGTGATGGAATGAAGATTTACAGAGCTTGGACAGTCAAAAGGATGGCATTATAGGGTTGTCAGAGTAACAGGCATTGGGAATCTGCACTGTTTACATTTAAAGGAAGAAGTCAGCTGGAGGCAGACATCCCAGGCATGTTGGATTGATTTGCAGCTTAAAAGCAGATTGTGTTTGGGGAAAGAATAATGGAATTCTGGCTTGCATCTGTCTTTCAGATAATATAACAAAGTACATTAGCCCAGTATAAAAGAATCATTTGCATATTGAACTCAAAAAACAACATTGTGGTGAATATAGGTTGGGATGAGAGAAAAATATCTCAAATGCTGTGGAGTGTTGCAAAGATCAAATGAAGGATTCATGAAATCTGTAAATTAACTGTCTTGATTCACAATACAAACATGGCTGAGAGAAAACTACATGTCCCTGTCTTTCTTTTGCAGAAAATAAAAGTTTTACAGTGTTAGGAAGCTTTTGATACTTCTATTTCTCTAGTACTTCTCAGAGTTGTTCTCTGTAATTCATTACTGTCATGGAATTCCTTGCCTGTTAGTTAAATAATACTGCTCCTTAGCCAGTTTGTGAAGATCTGCAATTTTCTGTCTGTTCCTATTGTGCTAAATTGTACTTTGTCTCTTATTACTGTAGCATTTTCAATTCTCTATTGATCAATATGGTGCACTGTCATTTAAAGGAGAATTTTTTTCCTGGAATTGAAAAGGTTTTGTAAAAGTCACACAGTAATTTTCTCTTGAGGTAAGTTGTCTTTCTCTGCTTTGTTCTTCACTATTTCTCTGGGTCTTCCTGTTACAAATAAAATTTTTAATATGAGCTTTTAAAGACACACAGGATATGTCTCTATTACAGCCGAAACTGTTGATTAAATGGGGAGATATATCAGAAAATTTTTAGTCAGTTCTTCATAGCTACTTTAACCCTCAATTTCACATAACCCAAGCTACTTCTAGAAGCAACTTTTTAGTCTGTAATAACAGAGTTTTTAGGCCTCCCAATTTTTAGTTTGAATAAAGGTATTTTCTGGAATCATCTGGGCATTTCTGTGTAATTCTCTATTGGGGAATACAGGTCATCAATGTGCCTTTTGGTTTGCCCTGCTCTTTTCCTATATTTTTTTTATCTTTTTTGTCATAGAGTGCTGGGAAGGTTGTGTGACTTGTACAGCACATCTTCTATGGACCCTCTAGCTACCTATTAAACAGATAAATGCAACAGGCAGGGACAGCACTTTTGTGTTTGAAGAGCAGAGTCTGAAGCATTAGGGCAATGCATACCTGCCATTTACATGTTGCAAGTGAAAAAAGCAGTCCTGCAGGAGAGAGGAACCACAGGCAGTGCGAGGTCTCTCCTCACACGGGAGAGTAGCCCACGCCAGCCCCTGTGCTCACGTGTCCCTGCAGTCCCACATTGCAGCAGCTCCTCATGCATCCCCCTGACATAACACGCATTGACAGACTATATATTATCTCTTCTAGCACAGCTATAACAGTCTAAATATTGTGTCCAAACCAGTGTTTAGTGAGCTGGCAGTTTCTCTGCTGATACCCAAGTTGGCAGAGAGCACTCTCCTTCTCCTCTTAACATCTATTTAACAAGTCAGGACTGGATGCAGAAGGAGAAAGTACAGGTAAAAAAAATGCTCTTCTTTCATCAGCGGTAGCCAGAGTAAAATACTTGACTCATTTCTCCAACTGTTGAAAAGCATTAAGCCTCTGAATGAACTTTTTTCAATAAACAGAAGAAGAAATATAGTTTTGCAAATGTCATGGAGAATTATTCTGGGCTGTATTTCTTCCCGTTTGTTGATCCTCAGCAAATTTTGACAGGCTGGCATGCAGGTTCTAATACACATCCAAAAATATCATCTGAAGTTTTACAAAGTCATCGCTTTTAAGACCAGGAGGTGCTGTTATTGTGTCGATCTCCTATTTAAGGTAAACCAGGAAAATGCATCCAGTAAATACAAATCCATGCTGAAGTCCATCAGGTCTGTCTATTTGACTTCAATCTTTCTTACATGGTTAATCTCAATATTACTTGTTCACCCTGAAGTACCAATTACAGTTAGTGCAAGGATTTCTTTTCATATTCAAAATCCTCTCTATTTTCTTAAGTTTCTACAATTTGATGCATGACATGATATGAAAATGTTTGTTTATACTCAGAATTGTATTTTTTGTGCTACCTTTGCACCAGTAATTGTAGTAGTAATTGTTTGTCCTGTCCTTAGTCCATGGCACAGCTGAGAAGCTGTAATGAGAGTTTGAAAACTGGAACCCTCAGTGATCGAATGTGGTCCCAATACATAGTTTGGCAAAGAAAAGAGGGACATTTCTGCACTCACATTCACCAAAGAAGAAGATGAGGAAAAAGAGTCTTTTATTACTTCCAGCATTAAAAGATGATCAACGTTGTGCACTTACATATAAAGGACAACTTCCATTATAACAACCATTATCAAAACCTTAATTTTCATTGAATATAAGAATAGAAGGAGAAGGGAGAAAGCACAAATGAAGCATTTAAATACAGATTTCTCTCATTTTGATAATTTTCTCTTTTCCTTTTCATTTGAGCTCTGTGAAATATTGTATGCGATAATTTGCAAGGACATCACCAGCTATTGCACTTCCTTGCAAATTAACAGGAACACCTTTTAGCAGTGCTGTCGTGTTCACATTTAGCTTTTAGGTTGCCTTTCTGGCCACAGCATCACAACACTGAGCCAAACAACATTGCAAAAACCCTAGTATGAGAAGCAGAGTAGCCATGGGGAACAGGAGAGAAAAAGTTTGCTCCTTCCAGTCTTCCCTTCTACTCCTATTTTGTGACCATCAGATAAATAACATTCAAGCACAACAGTGTGATCTGTTTAAAATTAACTGTTTCAAATACAGTTTGGTGATTTCAGCCACAAGATTTATTCCATTTCTAGAACCTTTCATATTATGATTATATTTCACAATCTTGAAGACCCTTCAACATAGCTCTTGTGACATAGATGGTCCTTTCAGTCCTCATTTGGTTTTTTACACTGGCCTACGTAAAACTGGTTCACAAACCCAAGTTGACTTCTGCTGTCTCAGGCAACTTAGAATAAAAGTCCCAGTCCCTGAGCCTCATTTGAACCATCAAATGTAGCTCAGTAGCAACTCCCAAAGCTAATTGTCAAGGCGGTGTTGTGAGCAAGCTGTGAACTTGATGAAAAGAAAACCCAGACAAAAGCCATGACAGCCACCACCGCTTCTTATGCCCAGCAAATGCACCCAAGCAACTAAACCTGCAATACTCTTCTTCAGTTGTGTTCCCTTTTTCACTAATCAAAGACTTCCACTGCAACTTTTGTGGCACCACTTAATATTTAGCCTAGCTAAAGACAGGTAGTGAGTGAGCAAGGACTAGGATTTAAAGAGGGAGACAACAGAAAGTATAACACAGAAACCTTGCAAGAAGGTAATGAATTAACTAAAACAGAATTGTGATAGTGATCACAGATAGTACACAAGCATAAAAATGGCAGATAAGGTAAAACTGACTTGAATGTTCCCATTCTTCAAACAAAACCATAATGACTCTCTTTGTTCTTCCTTGGTTCAAAGAGCAGAACTTGACCCATACCAAAAGTCAAAATCATTTATATTCTTATCCCTTTTTCTAGAGTCCCATGCACAGATTCAGCTGAGATAAAAAGGGAGAGTGTGACAATGCCAGCTGAAAGGCTTTTCACTTCAAGTTTATTATGCCAATCCATAGGATTTATAGTTTGGATAATATACTCTCGTACCAGAGGCACACCAGTTAAACCCAAACCAGCCAGATAGTAATTTGAACTTTGACATGTTTAACCTTACGAATATTTTCTTTCTTTTTTTTTTCTCTCTAAAAATCTACATTTTATCAGAAACCTATAAACTCTTTTCTGCATTTTATAGTTAGTGCATTACATTCTTCTCTTAATCTTTTTTAAATAATCAGTGGTTTTCATAAGTCTGTACATTTTAATCTGTGAAATAGTACTGAAGAAGTGAGAGGAAATTCAGTATTTCTTTGATGACCATTATGAATCCCATGCAAACTGATGCATACACACGTGCATGTGTTTGTGTGTGCCTACATGTATCTATGTACTAAACCTTCTTATCACAGGCTCTGGCATCTTCAGCTTCCATCATCTGCATTCCATCTTCCAGGATATGCACAATGGAAATCAAGAATGATGCCGGAACATAACTGTACATAACTGAGCAAGGAGATTTAAATTTTTTTATATAGAAATCCAATTACTGGTAAATTTACCTGTAAATCAAAGTCTGGATCTAAATCCACAGGCAAAAATTTGTACACGTGATTTTGCTGTTCATTCAAACAGACACACACATTTGTTATCTGATTTGTCTAGTTTATCTCTTTCAAATCTCTGGTTTTATGTTGACATGATTTTCTTTTTTCTACTAACCTGTGCAAAGACCTTTAAAAGTACAAGGTCTCTAGAATGTCAGTTCTGGCTGAACAACTTCTTAATGAGAAACTGAAACAAATCATTCAGGTTTTCTTTTAAGTTGTGTCATCAGTGTTAGCAACCAGATCTCTCTTGCTTCTCTAATTATTATTCTTTACCAATGTTCATCAGCATAATTGCATCAATCTTCACTTCTCAGCTTATGTGAAAAGAATAAGGGAAAATAAGAAGGAATTTTATTGTCACCTACATATCATAGACTTCCCAGAGGCTAGAATTTGCAGTAAGAGATTGAGACTACGCTTGTTACGATTGCTAGGATAAATTGCTAGGATCTCTGCTTGTAAGGATAGGGTGGCAATTAGTACACCCTTATGCTTTTACCAGAGAGACTGGTAAAGCCCAGAGGTAAGTGGAGGCCTGGATATGCACCTCCAAGAACAGCAGGAAATGCTGCTTTTACAGGGAGGATTTCAAACTTGCAGCTTTGAAATGCATAATTTCAAAATGTTAGATTTATTTCAGAGTAGATTTCCCCTGGGAATATGAAGCTGGAACAGACCTCCTGATTCATCAAGGCCAGTCCTCTGCTTTGTCTGCAGTCTCAGGCAATCACATCACACACTCTTTTAATAACTGTTTAAGTGCCGTCTTAAAGCTAGGTGCACTTAGCCACTTTATGAATTAGGAGACTCTCTCAAAATGGTTCTTCAGCTAAAACGCCATAATTTCTTAGTCTAACAAATTAAGTAAAAGCATATGCAACTGGATATATATGCTTTAATAACCCAATAGGCTGTAGAGTTTATGGGTTTCCTGACTTAAAATCATTCTTATTTGCTTTCAAACATTTGCTTTCAAGCCCTTGAACACTCCAGGCTCCTTCACCAATTTTGGATTTACTGTCATTGGCTTTGCCTCCATTCCACCCTCTTGATTGCTTCCAGGACTTGTAATTCAGCAG
>NW_010293944.1:31424-40211 GCF_000700745.2 Antrostomus carolinensis
CACGAGACCTGAAAGTGTTGGAAGGTGAGGTGGAATAAAAATGCCTGAGATAAGTACACAGCAATATATCAGCAATAAGAAAAATAGAGAGTAGACTAGAAGATTTGGCCAGATTTGATCTTTCTGACCCCTCATGACTCTGTTTTTATGCTGGGGAGGAGGCTTGTTCCAGGGAAGGGAATAAGGAGGGCTGGCAGGAGGTCACACAAGAGTCTGCTTAGGACAGCACACAGTTGCTTACAAAAGCAGAAATACTCTGACTGAAGTGGTGGCAGCTGGTTAAGAAGTAGCTGAAAAATAGTAAAACATGTAAATTCAATATACATCAAATTGTAATCTAAAACAACTTCTGAAATGCATACACTACAGGTCCCACACTGCCTGTGTGGTCTGGCAGTGCAGAGGTCCAGAACGTGGTCAGTTTTTCACCACCTCCTCCTGTAGCCTCTTTCTTTCTGTTAACAACAGCAGCTACCGTGTTCAGCATGAATTGGGTGCTATAGGAGACAATTCAGTAACTAAAAAAATGATGGAAAATGTTTTTTGCCTTCAACTAAACTGTGAAAAGGCTGAGCTGTAGAGTGGATGACTGAATACTAGGGAGGCTTTGCCTTTTTCTGTCCTTAATAGCATAGCAGTCTGTGGGGGTCATGTATTCTATCAGCTGAAGGAAATTGTATATATCTAATGCATACCATCTAGCTGAAGGCATACTTACAATAAATGATCCTTCACAAAGTGCCTATGTATTCCTTAAATCTTCAATTATTTTGGGTGGTTATGGTAATTGTACATCTCAGGCTTCAGTACAATGAGATGAAATATGTTTTAGCACATGATTCAGTTCCTTAGAGTGTATTACTCTAGTATTTAAATATGGGGAAATGAGTTGCTGATTACTTTTCAGTCATTACTTTTCATTTCTTGGTTTTGTAGATTTAATCAGATCTCATTTATTTAAATACCCTAAATTACCTTGTGATTTAAAACATGCAGCTGGTTATGCTGGTTAGTGTTTAATACAGTGAACAAATCACTGTTTTTCATGCTACAGTTTTTGCGATGCTTTATATCATGGATAATATAAATTACATCATTTTCTCTTAATACTTTTAATTTTAAAGAGCTGTAAAGCTTTATCACAAGTATAATAGCAACGTGGTCTTTTGTCATTTCACAATAGTAAAATAATATTAAATCTCTTGGCACCATTCCAAGTTATGTCTTTTCCAGTATATGCATATGTGAACTACTTTGTGTACAGAAAAGTCTCCTTTATGCACTGTGTGAGATCTGCTAAAATCTGTGGAAGAAAAAAATTCATTTAAGTTGGTCATACTAGTGAATGTTTTATTCTTCCCACTTCTTTTTTCTTCCTTTAACTACTATACTAATGGCACTGTAAGTAGAAAACATATGCCATCAGCATCATAGTATCTATATTATCTTAGTCCTAACGTCAGTTAAACTTCAGAAATCTTCACCTAGGCTCCTAAATTCTTCTAAATGACTGTCCTGTTGAGAACTACCAATACAGATCCAGGTCTGAGGAATTCTTCCAGTACTTAGCATTCTATATACTGTAGCTCAAACTAGGACAGACATTTTAAATTTTTATCATCTGTTTCACAAAATGAGAAAGAAAGTAGTAACTCTGTATGTGCCTTATTATGTTGTGCCATTTTAAAATTTTTTTGCACCCTGACCACAGTAAAATCATCACTGACAGGTAAGTCAACTAGATGAGCAAAAAAGATTCTACCTGAGGCATCCTGCCCCCATCTCTCCTTACACAACTGCCTCTGTCCTGAGGAACACCAGTCAGTGAGGATTTAATGCAGTTCCTGACTCAGAGGTTTTATATAAATAAAAAGTAGGTTCCTGTGCACTTGAGGATTCTGTACTTCACAGTAAACCCAAAAGATTTAATGCATGTGGTGGCAGGGAATGTTTCATGTAATGACTACCATGTTATTGCTGTGATTCTGTTGTGAAGCCTGGTGTCATGACATCCTGCTGCATGAATGTCCTACTAGGTGGCCTCTTCTGCAGGAAACAGAGACCACAGCAAGTTACCTGGGAGAAGTTCATCATAAGGACTTTTATCATAAGGCAAGCTAACCTCATCAATATGCAGTCTGTGTCTCAAGATATTTTCCAATGGGAAACACTGTACTGTAGCCGTTCCACAACACACAGGTGAGCAGTGCAAATGTCTGTTCAGATGGAGACGTCTTCCACCTCGAAGTGCTCTCAGGTGTTGGTGTATGGCGATGGGACTAAATCCATCAAAACATAGTCTCAGCCTAAAACCTTTTGCTGCCTGAGTATTGCCTGATCCATGTGAAATCTGGACATCCTCGTAGCCAGGGGATTTTCCAGTGGGAATACAAGGGACACACTTGCAGCACTGATAGCACCTCATAATTCAAAGGACTGGGCAATCCATGTAGAAGCCTATGCATGATATGCAATAACTCAAGCTCAGATTAGACACCTGTTTAGTGTTCATCTCACCATGGAGTTACTACAATCTATGGATATCAATGGCCACCTACACAAGGAAGCTGTCCTGCTCTTCACGCTCGTTTCTCTTTCTATCATCTGCTGTCTTTCAGAAAGCCGTCCTGTCTCTGTACTTGAAACTGCTCTGGATGACCCTGCTTATGCTAATATTACTGTTCTCACTGAGGCTACACCATTTCCTTTTGAAAACACTCTCAACAGATTCACCAGGAAGTGCAGAGTTGCCCATTTACAAAGACCTGAAAGGATCACAGCTCTTCCTTGTAGGGATCCCAGCTGCCTGGCATGCCCCTCACAGGAAACCCTCTTCCAGGAGCTGTCTACCTTTGCCAACAAAACATTACTGGGAAATATGAGGGAGACCACACAAATCAAATTTCTGATGCAGAACATACAGTAAAGTATAATCAGCACAGTGAACCTGGAAGAATGTGGTCTTCCCCATTGCAATGGCTAACAGAGGCAGCAGAGACCTGTGCTACTTAGTGGACATTGCTGCAGGCCGAGGTGGGCTTACCCTGCTATGAGAAAACGTAATTCTCCAAGAAATGCACAGAGGGTCATTTGACTTGTCTTGCCAATATCTTCTGATGATGAGACTATAAAGAGAAAGAAGCTTCTGTCAATGCAAGAAGCTGTTCCCAAATATTCTGGCAGTAGAAGTTTTGAAAAATGTAGTTGAAAGAGCCTGAGAAAATATGAAACAAACAGATGAAAACATTTCAAAGCAAAACAGAAATGTAAAAGTTGATACCTCAATAAGGAAAATAAACTTTACTCTGTGAAGCAGCATTTATTGCTGTAGGCTTAGAGGTAAAGATATATCCATAAACTTAATAGAAAAGTAATTTTTACACGTCCTTTGGAACTAGAAATTGAGAGGAAATAGTTTTTTTCAAAATAATGCCTGTTTTTTCTTACTCCTTTTGCAGAGTAACTGATATTTGCAATCTTTTTTTTAAATGACCAGTTGCTCAGTGTGACTGTAAAGCATAAACTCAGAAAGAAAACTGAGCACAGTTTGATTCAGAATGCAAAGTAAATCCCAAAACTGAAGTTGCGGGTTTGTTACTAAGTATGTATTGGGGAGCAGGTGGAACCCCATAAGCATGAAATCATTTTGATGAAGTGCAGTCGTAAATCTTAAAAGCACTATTTTTATCAGCAAGAATGTAAGTGATGACTCATTTTGACTTTATGCATTTGCACTTTATCGTGTTTTCTTTGTTGTTGTTTTTTTTTTCCTCCCTTCCATATATTCTCTTCAGAGGGCTAGAGCATTGACTCTACCTACTTTTATTCTCTAAATGCCACCAGAATATATGAAATAGTTAGAGAAAGGATGAAAGCTTTGTGCTTAGCATAGTCCATTGTACCAATAGGTCTATTGGCTGGTCAGCTAGTGACAGGTATTGACAGGATTCTCAGTAAAAAGGCAAGACATGTAGGAATGGAAGATTAAGTGGAGAAACTCTAGGGATTTAGCACAGGGACGCACAGCTTTACAGGTGCTGTGTGGCCCCTGCCCCACATACACATCCCAGGTTGCTGACTAAAAATGGCATTGGGAGCAAGATGAATTAATTTGCTCCTGCCTGAAGCTGAAAGTCTGAAGGAGGCAGCCGAAAAGAGGACCAAAGGGCCAGATGATTAATTTTCTCAAGGGCTGGATTTGAATCATAGGCTGTGGGCTGAGTGCTCGTCATCTTGGAGTGCTGGTTTGACTTCAGCACAGGCCACTGAAGATTGGATCAGTTTCAGCTCATAGGAAAGAGGCCAAAATGAATATTTATGAAGTCAAAAGCATTGGGTTTTTTTGCCTGAGTCACTTGCTATATAATCACACTTGGTGGAGATAGCAAGGAGGAAGTGGTTTTAGGAATTCTTCCTCACCAGTGCAGAAAGTGGCTTGAAGCCAAACTGGACCCATCCCTTGTGATCTGTTTATGTCTGTATTTTTCAGTGCCTTTGCTATGGCTGCTGTGAGGTCATATGCACTGTGTCTGTCTACAAATCTTTCTCTGCAATTGTTTATCGTTTAACATACCCATCTTTCAGGTGTCAATTTAATAGAAGAGTCATCAATTAACACTTTTGAGAAATATCATACTTTTCAATTATTGATCAAGCCCAACACAAATCATATTTGTATATTAAGGTGACAGACGAAGGAAGTGAGCATGCCAGGGGATGGCACTGCAGTGGGCAATACTTGCACTGTAGTTGTGTTTTCTTACTGTTGACCCTACATTTCTCTAACTTCATTCTCCAGGATCTTTGTACAGATCATGATATCATAGAATAATTTAGGTTGGAAAGGATCTCTGCTGGTGTATCATATTGTAGCCTCCTTGAGAAAAAAAGATAGAGTAACACTTTCAAATGTCATGAGAATAATTAGAGTGGTTTTTTTCCCTTCCTCTATACGCAGGAAAAGTTTTCATCAGAACAAACTGTTCTTAGCGATTGTACTTGGGGTCCATAAATCAGACCACACACTTACTAGGACCATTCCATTCATTCATTAAACTACTAGGCCAAATGTTAACATCAGTTACACCATATTCACTTAGCTGCATTTGGAATGAAAATCTAGCTTTCATACCAATTTACTTTGTGAATATTGTCCCAAAACAATGAAGTGGAACTGTTATTGGTAGTGGTCTATACAATGCCACAAACTAGAAATAACTGGTCTTTTAAAAATAGCTCTTTGCCCTCCTGCTTAATGCTGCGAAATCTGCCACAGAAATAGGGTAAATAATTTGATTCACAGCATTTATAATTTAGAACTCAAAATACTGGTTTTAGTGGAAATCTTTGTCAAAGCCAGAGCATTCTTCGGAAGGTGTTGCCCTCAGAACTCTCTAGCCTTCAAAATGCACACACAACTAACAGTTGTAGAGGAGAGAGAAGGAAATTTGTCCTTCAGGAAATGCCCCAGCAACGACCTAGTTAGTGTGTTCACCTGCTAATGTGTGGAGAGAAGGTCCATGTGATGTCTTCAGCCTTAAAGCTGAGGTTGCGCACATATTCATGGCTTTGCAGAATGCATGAACTGTCAATAGGCTCTTGATACAGGGCACAAAGTTGTGCTGCCCACAAATTATGATGATGACGACATGTGCAAGTCACCAGCGGTGCAATGGGTTCTGATACTTATCTTCCTCATAAGCAAGGGCAATGTGGGAAAGACCCTATCTATTTGATTATTTGCACAAAATCTTATCAGAGAAACTTTTCCTTTGCTTTTTCTAAAAAGCCTATGGGAGAAAGCGGATACAGTGTGACATCGGAAAACACAGTTTCAGCACAACACCCAACCCACTTTGCATGCGGCTATTGCTCTAATGAGGAAAAATGAGTGTCATGAGCCAGCTGGACACATCTTTTGCCCATCTGTTCTCTATTTATTTATTTTTTCAACATTTGATTTACTGTTTAATGTTTATATTTCTCATATTTGCTACTCAGTGGAAAACTACAAAAAGCCGTCAATGCCTCCTTCCCTCTCAGCCACCCTGGAATTCCCACAGTCAAAAACAGCTGCGAAACCAAGAGCAAGCTTTTCCACTGAGCAAATTGGCGTTTTATTTATGTATTTGTAACACTTTCAATAACCGTATGTTTTCCAGCTATCTTCAGGCACTCATCACATCAGCAGAATAATATTCTCCAGGATAAAATAACGTCCAATTTGACTTGGGTGTTTTCTCCTTTCTTTTCAAAGAACAAATACATTTCTAACAGATGAATAAATCATAATCCTAAATCTAGTACAGGAGCAATCCTAAATCCTCAGACTCTTTCTTCACTTCCCATCTTCAAAAGACAAGAAACACAATGTGTTTATTCTTGGAAAATTTAACAGATACTTTTGAGGAAAGAACTGGAGGGAAATGAATCCTAATGCTGAATGTGTCTCAGAGGATGTGCCTTTCAGTTCCGATTTAAGTCAGTCATTGCATCTCTGGGAATTGCCAAGTCTGCTAACCTGCTTTGGAAAGCAATTTCACAGATACAGTCTCAATAAATTAGTTTAGTTTTGTTCTTACAAGACTGTGTCTTCATACTTGCTAGTATTTGTGTTGTAACCCTACTGCCAGAGGGACACAAGAAAAGAGAACTGGGAGAAGAAAAGAGTTGCCAAGTGACCATAACCTTAATAAGCATTTAATGATACAAGAGATCCCCTAACAACCACCATTCCTGGCAGCAGAGAGAGCTAGAGCCAGATCAAGTTGTTTGTGCATAGAAGAGCTAAACCTTAAGCACACCCAAACATCTCAGACCAGGCAAGTCTAGGAAGCCCACATGCAGGAATTGCAGTTCTGGAGGGGCTGCAGATGACAAGACATGGTTTGTGATCCATATTACTGCAGTTCATGAGTGAGCACTGTCACAAGCACTCTACCATTTTTTTGCTGGGTCAGGAATACAATTTGGTTACCAGTTTTATCAACACTGCAGGGAAATTTCAATTTCCTTGGAAGGAACAACCATTTAAAGTGTTATCCTACATGTTTAAGCTTGGCAATATCTGTCATTTTTTCATTAATTCATTTCACATGCCATTATTTGGAAGACTGCAGCTAATCAGCTCTTACCTTTTCCCTGAATTTCTCATCTTGTTTCCAATATATATGGCAAAGCAACTGCATACACTCAATGCAATAGGAAACAACTCACTTTCTGTCTGCAGTCCTACTACTATGCCCATGACACCAGTTCTGGATTTGCAGTTTCACATGAGTTTATAAATATTTGTTGGGGAACTGCAACAGTCATCCAGTCAGGACAAGGAAGGAGGATGAAGTTTGTACCAACCAGGAGGGCAGAGCAGGAGGTGGCCAGCACAGCAAGTGTCCCTGCTGTATACTGTCTGCATACCAGGATTGGACAACCACCAGTAGTAAATGTTTTCTTTTAGATATTTTGGAGTTTTGATAGTTTTGTTAGTTGAAACAATGTTAATGAAATCACAGTATCCAGTTCATTTTTCTGTCATGATGGTGGGCTACAGAACAGTGCAGGTTTCCTGCCTTTCATGTTGTACTAATCTGATCCTGTATTGCATTATATTGTACTGTAATCCTGCTGTTCACTCATTTTCAAAATTTTGATTTATGGTTATTTGCAGTACCTGGGATAAGTCACAAGTCTATAAGCAGTGGTCCTAGTACAATAAATTTTGGATTGAGCATCTCTCACCTGAAAAATCTCTTTGTTTCTCTGTGTATCCTAAAAGTTTACATGGTTTTTATTTAATTAAGTCTCTTCTGTTTAGTCCTTTTTTTTTTTTTTTTTTTTTTTGATGGCATAGATTTTTTCGGAAGAAGAGGACACAGAGTGGAATTGTTTAGGAAAAAAGAGAGATAGTATTTTTAGTAACAAATCCAGTGCTCCCAAAGTGCATGGAAGCAGCAGTATATTTACTGCCAGGAGACCAGGCAGCCTGGAGAGTTTCAGTGGGACTGAGCTGCCCAGATGGAGACCCCAGAACCAAGAGTCTGAAAATGCTCACATCACTGAAGTTAGCTGGTCAGGAGAAACATCACTGAGACAATTCCTAACCATATTTGCTGCAATATTTTAGATATTTGCAATATCTAAATATCTGAAAATATTTAGATATTTTTGGCATTTGTTTAGGGCAGCATCGAGCCCACTGTCACTTATGCCAGCTGCCTGGGAATTGCATGTTGCTGGGGACATAAGGTTGGGCTCAGTAGGACCCTATTGCCTACAACCAGAGAGGTGCTTTCCAGCTAATGCAGCTTTCTGCCTCTTAGCTGATCTCTGTCACAAGAGGAGAGGATGATTTAAAGTTCTAGTTTTTGTCCATCTGATTTAATGACACAAAGGCATCAGATATAGTCAAGGATCTGTTTGGGAAAAGAAAAAATATTTTTGAAGTAAACTTCTTAAGCTCTGTTGCTGGTACAGTGCCAAGTTCGTTTTTATTTGTGTTTGTGTAGGACTCATGAGTTAATAGCATTATATTTAATCAGCAGAAAGCACTTTTGCAATTAACTTTGTTTAGAACAGTGTCTGGCTTTATAGCATTGATTTTACACTTCATTGGATTCATTGTTGTGTTGCTGTAGAAGGACCATAGCATTTTATGTATGATTATTATTGTTAAAGACAAAGCAGAGTTAAAAGACTTACCACCTGCCATGGATACTACAGGTAACTAAGAGAAAGTAGAAATAGCTGAAAAAATTTGAATCACTTTCTCCATACACACCCCAACTTTCC
>NW_010293944.1:40236-42527 GCF_000700745.2 Antrostomus carolinensis
CAAACAGAAGTTATTGGATTTGATGCAAAGCGCCGGTGTTTTCTTGTCTCTGTATTAATATCCAACACCAGTGCCATGGGATCAAAGAGAAAAAGCAAAAGCCTGGACAGAATTTGCACAAATATAAAGTGTCTCCAAACAAAGCCTGTGTCTATGCTTCCCTCCTCAACCTTCCCTCACAGACCAGCTTAGGCAAGGCAAATGCCAGCTGATGTGTAGTGCCGGTGAATCACTGTGGCTCACCCGGAACGCAGTGTGTGAGTCCTAATTAGGTTTAATGTACCTGATGATAGCTAAATCTCCTGCATCCACTTTAGCCCACTCGTGTGGGAGGCATGAATGTAGGTGCAGGGAGAAAAATTATCAGATATTATTCCACACATTGTTCTTCATATTGTTAAGGGGGAAAAAAGTTCTATTGTGTGTTTTGTTACAATGTTTTCATTAAAGTACACAGGTACACCCCTGGAAGAATGGAAACAGTGGTTAGAGCAGGTAAAACGACAAAACCACTGTAATAAAAAATGCTTAATTTATTAATACCTTTAAAAATATCCTAACCAAAACTCTACTTATATGATCAGGTTTTGTTACCAATTTAGTAACTGCTATCTTTCTCCTTCTGTTCCCAGACTCTTTGTTTACTCATGAATTGGAGTATTTTGGGGATCAGATCCTTTTAGAGGCAGTTGCTGTGTCTAAACTATGTGAGTACCCAAATAACTAAGAGTCAAGCTGTCTCTGTGGGCAAACAGCAGTGTAATAGGATGTGAGGAAAAATTGGGGGCTTGAAGACACTGTTGTTGAAGGGAGTCAAGCCCCTGTCTTGTCCAGAAAGTGAGGATGCCGAATCCCTGAGATGAGAATATCAGGTTGTGTAGTGGCTGGGAACTCTGGGACTTATCTTGCATGGCTCTTCTGCTTCCTTTTCTGTCTGACAAGATCTATTAGCCACACACATGCACAAACAAACCAAGAAGAGTTAAACACACTTTTAAAAAGCTCGCACTTGAATTGCTGCTTTAAAAAGCGTATTTATACAGCCAATGAAGTCAACAGTATACCCCAGCCAGACAGTTATACTCGCTATTTCTTGTAAAACACGCTCTAAATCCTCCCCAACTCTTCACAGTCAGCTCTCCCACACCACGTTGGAGAACTGCTGGTTGCAGCTTCCTGCCTTTCTACTCTGCTTTTTACTCTGTTCAGACAGTATTAGAAATGCCATGCTGCATCTTCTCACTGGGTTGATCTCTTCACAGGAACAATGGCATTCCTTTCTCATGCAATGAGAAGCAACACTCAGTGCTGAGGGAAGGGGAAAAGAAGGTTTTGGATCCAAAAGTCTCCTACATAAATCCACTTGCACACTTAATACAGTAGAGCTCACTGTGGCTGGATCTTGCAGAGCATTTTGTGCAGAAGAGCTTCCTTGTGTAGTCTACCATGTTCCTGAAACATCTGCTGCACTTTGATGTTTAAAATCTTTTACTGGAGAGTAATTGAAAATAAAGGAATTCATAGGCAGGAAAACTCTGAACAATTTGTAAGACACAAGAGAGACACAGCATGAATTGACTGAAGGTTTGATTTGGCTCATTATTCCATAGATGTTGAAACTCACTAATTAATCACAGAATCACAGAATGTTAGGGATTTGAAGGGACCTTGAAAGATCATCTAGTCCAATCCCCCTGCCAGAGCAGGATCACCTACAGTAGGTCACACAGGAATGTACCCAGGTGGATTTTGAATGTCTGCAGAGAAGGAGACTCTACAACCTCTCTGGGCAGCCTGTTCCAGTGTCCTGTCACTCTCACAGTAAAAAAGTTTTTCCTTATGTTTATATGGAACCTCCTGTGCTCCAGCTTTCACCCCTTGCTCCTTGTCCTACTGTTGGACATCACTGAGAAGAGCCTGGCTCCATCCTCCTGACATTCACCCTTTACATATTTGTAAACATTAATGAGGTCACCCCTCAGTCTCCTCTTCTCCAAGCTAAAGAGACCCAGCTCCCTCAGCCTTTCCTCATAAGGGAGATGTTCCACTCCCTCCATCATCTGTGTGGCTCTGTACTGTGGACTCTCTCAATCAGTTCCCTGTCCTTCTTGAACTGTGGGGCCCAGACTGGACACGATATTCTAGATGTGGCCTCACCAGGGCAGAGTAGAGGGGGAGAACCTACTAACCACACCCCTTCTAATACACCCCAGGATGTCATTGGCCTTCTTGGTCATGAGGGCACAGTGCTGGCTCACGATCATCCTGCTGTCCACCAGGACCCCCAGGTC
>NW_010293945.1:0-3729 GCF_000700745.2 Antrostomus carolinensis
TTTTCAAATGGATGCCTTGTGGCAGCGTCCCGGGCCTTTTGTATACAACTTAGGGAGTGGGGCTGCTGCTGGGAGGGCAGCGATTTTAAATGCTGTGAATCACACAAACAGAATTTATTCCCCCCCCCCCAGTATGCCCAAAAGAGGGTATAAATCGTGTCTCTTTGTTCTTGGGTTATACAACATCTGGCTTAGGAAAGACCTGGTTCATGACTGAAGTGCTCAGGGCCTTGTGAGTGTAAATAATAATTACAGGATAGAAATATTCAAACTCAAAAGTCTTCATCCGTGTAGGGTTACTAAGTCACAGCTTTCTTGCAGCTACAGATAATTTCCATAGCGTGGGGAGATGTTTTCTGTGCACCTCCTCAAGATTTCGATCTTTGCTTTATTTTTTTTCTCCCCTCCACTGAGGAAAAGTTATTCTGTTCTTTCCAGAATTCAGGATTTTTATTTTGGGAAGGACATTGGTTTGTTTTTTCTCTCTAATGCGTTGGTGTTGCTGCTGTCCAGGTGTGGTTTTAGACCTTCTTCCCATGTCCTGGATGTGGGGAGAGTATTTTCAGTGTTGTGGTGGCTGCCTGCAGTTGTTATTTTGCAGAGTTTCGTTCGTGACATCACGGCAACTCGTGTTCATCCTTCAGCAGAAGAGTTACCTTGTCTTCTGGTTCATCTGCATCACAGTTGCTCATTTTTAAAACCTTTTCTATTGATCTTTTAGTGCCCTAACGTTGGGGGAAAGAGATGAATGAGAAATTGTTCATCTTTTAAATTTGTATTTTACTGCCTCTGGTGAAACTGGGAGCAACAATTTGTTTTTCATTGAGGCGGGGAAAGAGGAAGTATATGACGATGGTAACTTTGGAAAGGTCAGGATTATATTAACTCTTTCTTTTTTCAGAGTTTTAATCTTGTCCATCCTGGATAAATGTTATAGTGTTGTGTTTAATTAAATAATCTGATATGCTCGTGTAATTTTATACATGTGTTTACTATTTTATAGAGCATCACAGTCGTTTTTTAATGCATTTTATGGTGTTGCAATTATTTTTCAGAAGTCTCACGCATTTATGTAGAGTCTTTCTGATGAGTGAGGCATGGACTGTTACTCACAGGCCATAAATACAGCGAGCCAGCGAACCCTCTGCCTCATCCAGTACCTGTTTTATGCAGTTCTTACCATTTCACATACTGCAGTAACATCTGTGCTTTACAAAGTGTATGGCCTGATGTGTGTTCGTGTTACATAGATGGAATGAAGCACGGGGTCTTGTAAAGCGTCGTTCCTTGGCAGCCTGGATAGAGCCAGTGTTTGTGTGTGTGTAGGCAATCTGATTTTTGGCACGGAGAAGCAGTGAAAACGCTGCTTTTCTGTTAAATCAAAAAATCTTTGGACTCTGTGAACTTGCAGCGTTTCACTTGGTACCTGCTGTGCTGCACGGATGCTCCTTTGGAGTGAACTTGGCCTGGCTGTGCTCTGTGTAACCAGCGTGTGAGTTATCCTGACACAAGTTTTATGTTGTGGATGTGGACTGTGCTGGTCCAGCTGCGTTGCCCAGTGTGCCAGAACAACAAATATTCTGTCCCTAGAAGTAAATAAATTGTCCTGGCAAAAAAACCAAACAGCCCTTAGTGTGTGTGCCATGTTCATAGAATCTAGAATCATAGAAGGGTTTGGGTTGGAAGGGACCTTAAAGATCATCTGTTCCAACCCCCCTGTCGTCAGCAGGGACACCTCCCACTAGACCGGGTTGCTCAAAGCCTCATCCAGCCTGGCCACAAACACTTCCAGGGAGGGGGCATCTACAACTTCCTTGGGCAACCTGTTCCAGTGTCTGACCACCCTCAAAGTGAAGAACTTGTCCTAATATCTAATCTAAACCTCCCCTCTTTCATCTTAAACCCATTTCCCCTTGTTTTGTCATTAGTTGTCCTTACGAAAAGTCCTTCCCCAGCTTTCTTGCAGGCCCCCTTGTGTTGTTCTGAGGTTGCCCTTATAGCTTTGTTGGAAAAATGTGGCATAAATATGTTCATAGAGGATTAAGCTACGGTGAGCGAAGGCCACTTTGCTTCTAAGGTTGGCCATGCAGGGGTTTTATGTGCTGTGATATTCACAGAATCACAGAATGGTGGAGGTTGGAAGGGACCTCAGGAGATCATCAATATTCCCCCTCCCTGGAAGTGTTGAAGGCCAGGTTGGATGAGGCTTTGAGCAACCTGGTCTAGTGGAAGGTGTCCCTGCTGATGGCAGGGGGGGTGGGACTGGATGAGCTTGAAGGTCCCTTCCAACCCAACCCATTCTGTGATTCTATGAATATTGCACTTCAGTTAATTGTCTCAACTTTCCTGGACAAAAGCCCCGTGACTAGTCGGCTGCACAGATGTCAGTTTTCAGACTGCAGGTATTTTGGCATGAGGACTACTTCCAAGCATTGGAATTTCGTAATTTTTCTATCACTCAGGAGCCTGAATCATCTTTTCTTAGACTTAAACCAGCCAGTTTCACTTCTGGCAAGCTCAAACCTGGAAGATTTCAGCCTCGTAAGTGAAAATAAAGAACCACAAATGACTGCAGGAGCCCAGGCTGGGAGCACTGGTGTTGTCTTTATTGTCAATCTCGCTTTAGGCTACATCACCTCAAACTTCTGGGAATATTTCCATTACTGTTTCCACCTGCTCTTCATTTAACAACGGAGGGAGATTTTTGTGCAGCTTCTCAGACTCTTGAAGGGTTTGGCAGTTACTATTTTTTTTTGTCTTACCCTCCTCTGATCTGGAAAAGGATCTTCTAGGAAGAAAACAGAGTGCAGCGACTCTGCTGTGCCCCTATAAGCCTTTTACCAAGAAAATTTATAATACAGACTTTTATATGTAAGAACATTGTGTGCTCTCAGTAGAAATCAGCTTGTGTTGGTGATTTTCAGTGCAAAAATACTGTAAAATTAAAATTTCACCTCAAACTTTATCTTGCTGCTATTTCTGGAGTAGATCCATGGGGGGAAAAAATATAGTTAATATTTTTATATTACTGATTACCCAGTGCTTGAGTTACTTAATAAAATAATTTAAAATACACCCCTTGATCTTTTTTTCAATAACTTGAGTTGCATGATGGGGATCTTACTTTTAATATGTTGTACTTACAGTTGAAGAAAGATGGAGAATGGTGCTGAGGTGGCACTTGAAGCAGATACTTGTGACTCATGCAGCTCTCCTCTAATGAACTTCATTAGCTCTTTGATACGTGGCCATTTGTTAAACATGCTTGTCTAAAATGAGGACTGTCTCCTACCAGTTGTAAATCAAAATTAAGGTTAAAAGCTTCCACTTCAGTTGAGTTTTCACACCAGATTCAAAACTCTGCTGCTGGTTATTGTTGCTCTTCTGGATTTTCAGTAAGGCTCGAAAACTGCTGAATGTCTCATCGAGCACTGAAGACCCTCTGAGTGAAGGAGTCGAGTGGGATGTAGTCTCTAGCATGATCTGTGGGCGCTGGGGTAATGTTTGTCTGCGTTTAAATCCATCCTGTTACGGTGTGGAATGCAGTTGTTTGTTAGAGGGTCAGTTTAATAGTTCCTCACGTTCCCACTGTTGAATGCAGATACGTGTCCCTGCCCGGATCTGTTTGTCACTTGCTTTAGTGAGTGAATTCGTGTGTCAGCTGTTGTGAATCTCTTCATCAGCTGGTTTTGCTGTGTGAATCACAGAATGATTGGGGTTGGAAGGGAC
>NW_010293946.1:0-303 GCF_000700745.2 Antrostomus carolinensis
AAGAAAAGAAGGCCAAAAAGGGTTGGCAAAACCCCCCCCCCCCCCCCAACCAGTGCTGAGCCATCACCCCTGCTGGGGTCTTTCCATGTCCTTCCCTGGGGCAGGCCTGGACCAAAGGAGACCAGAGGTTGTCACTGGGCAGGGCTGGGCAGGGACCCTGCTCTCACCACCCTGGCCGGTGGCCCCGTGGTTAGAAGCAGGTCAGTGCTGTTAGCGTGGCTGTGATGGTGAAGATGGGCTTCTGGCAGGGACAAGTGACAGCCCAGGGCAGGCAGGGATGAGGGCAGCATGGGACGGGCCAGC
>NW_010293946.1:338-1017 GCF_000700745.2 Antrostomus carolinensis
CACACTTTGGTGACAAAGTCAGCACATGGGTGGCATCTTACAGGTCTCCAGGCTCCTAGTAGTGTCACGTCCTGGCTTGTCCCAGCTGCAAGGGACCAGGACAGGGACTTGGTGGTGGTGCAAGGGTGGAAGCCATCTCCAATCCCTTGGGAACCAGCTTGGTGGGGGCACAGTCAAGACTGGGTGACCATAGGTCACCACATTGGTTCCAGCACTCAGCAGGACCTGTCCCAGGAGGGTGGCAAGAAGAAGGAGTAGGAGAAGCCTCTGCTTGGCCTGGAGAGCCCTCTGCAGCCCAGGGGGCTGGGGACATCACCACTGGCAGCCCCAGCACATGGGGAATCTGGCACTGCCAACCCAGTGGGGACACCACCAACCCAGTGAGGTTGGTGTACATGTGTGGTATACATGTGAGGTGTGGTGTACATGGGCTGGTCCTGGCTGGACACCCCCAGGGAGGAGCAGGCAGGGGCCACGCTGCGCTGCCCAAGCTCATCTTCACCAGCCAGAAGGAAGGAGAGAGGGTTACAGAGGGTGGATTAGGCCAGAGTGAGTTGATCCAAATCGGGTTCTTTCTCCCCAGAATACATAGCCAGCACAGGCAGGGGAAGGGGAGAGGCGCACACCCACCCCACCAACTTACAGACTGGTGCATGCAGTAGAGGCATGGAGGGCAGGC
>NW_010293947.1:0-4669 GCF_000700745.2 Antrostomus carolinensis
TCCCCACCGGGCAGTGTGAGCCCGGGATCCAGACCTCTGCTCCGAGTGTGAGCCCTGAGGTTGTAGGACAAACTCGTCATGGGGCCTCCAGAAGGGATAAAACTTAAGCTGAGGGGGGGGGAAAAAAAAATACGCTTCTTCCAGTCAATGAAGATGCTGGTATTTAACAAGGATACGTGTTCTGAAGTTATTAGTTTGGTGAAGTTTTAAGTGTAAATGAATTTTATTTTTCTTTTCCTCTGCTGCATAAGTCTGTGTCATTATATTGGATGTCATTGTGCTTCAGGTTCCACTAGTGCTTCCAGTCTTTTATGGATAACCAAGTAACTTTTATTTAGTGCTGTTTTACCCAGTGCTGTGTCCTGACAAATTATTCCTGTGTTTATGTCACAGAACCTGTACTTTAAAGGCTGTCAGAAGGAAAGAACATTATCAATGTAAATTAAAGCATCATACTTTTTGCATTTCACCCAGCTTTTCTAGCCATCTCCACCTGCTTAGGACCAAGGCTGAAAGAGGCAAGGACCATTAGATCAGGATGAATGGACTGGGAACTCGTGGATCATGTTAATTGTGAAGGTTTCTCGGAACTGTTGCAGCGCTGGGTTTTTTATGATCATTTATCTAGTCTTTGTGAATCTGCAAGTGATACAAAACTGTTACCCAGGTCATCACTTAAAAGACTGAATCACTTAAGTAGGAAATACTCAGAAGGCTTTTGTAGGGCTAGGACTTAAAAATGAAACAGACTTCCAAAATTCAGAATGCCGTTGTGTCATTGAATGAGTTTGTGATCCTTTGGGGGTGTATCAGAAATAAAGTATAATATGTTGATTTGTATTTCACATTGCTCATGCAAATAGAGGTGCATAGAACATAACAATTTTTATTGCTTCATAATACTTAAGAAAATTGAAGACACTTTTAAATGACTGTGGCATCTTGTAACTTTCTTATGTAGAATCAAAACCATTTCCTATTTGTGTTTGGAATAAACCCCTAGAATCACAGAGGACTAAAATACAGAAAGGATATATTTTGGGTTTAAAATTCTAATCTAGTTTTAAGATATTCAAAATCATTTAAACCATACTTAAAAATAGACTAAGCTGTATGTCAGCAGTCTTCTGCAATAAATTGCAGTGAAGATTCTAAAGGCCCTGAGCTGTACTCCGTATTTGAGAATGTGCTTCTGTGTAACCACACTATTGCTTTTCAGAGCCTTTATGTACACTGAGGTCAGTGTCTAAATGTGGAAATTTGTATACTCGTGTATCTTTCAAGACTGGGGCTCTGTACTTCTTAATGTTTTTATATTACACCTTTTTGATAATCACAAAATGTGGGGAAAAAAATCTAGTAACTTAGATTAAGCTTTTAATACTTTTTAAGGTTTGTCTGGTTTTGGTCTTTTTTTTTTTAAATTATTTTTTTCAGAGTAAAGGATAGGACCAAATTCCATATTCCAGCAAAGAGAAAACAGTGCAGTCCAGAACACGGGTAGCAGAAAATTAGAATTTATAAAAATATAGCCATAATTTTTGTGTTAATCTGTCCTTTTGGTAGGCTGTATATCTAAGAAAATATGGCAGATCCTTGGCAAGAATGTATGGATTATGCAGTTGCTTTAGCAAGGAAAGCTGGGGAGGTAAGTATAAACTATTTATAAGCAATAACATTATTAATTGAGTCTAGTATGTATATAGCTTTTGAAGCAGTTTGATGTTTGATTCTTCTGAGGAGTATTTTGTCAAAACATAAATTAGCAGAATTGTTCAGTGAAGTTCAAGATTAGAGCATCTTTCATGTTTACAGCTTGGTTAATTTAAGAAAGCAACTTTGAGCTTTTCTTTGGACCAGAGTCTGATTAATGAGTAAGGAATATTTTTTGTTCCTTAAATTTGATTAAAAAAAAAATAAAATCTGAATTGTGGTAAACAAAGAACATCTCTGTTTTTCCCCTTAAACTGCACCTGTCTATCTTACTGTTTTACCTCCTGGAAGCTGTTGACAGTCTTTCTTACAAAATTCTCAATCAGCTTTATACAGTGGCTTGTTATTGGCACAAAGTACCCTGTCATGTTCTCTTCATGAAGACTGCTTTACTGCTATAAATAAGAATCAGCCCTTGCAGTGGTGGTACTTTGCCTGTTTGTGATCTTGGATGGCTTAGAACAAGAAAGAGCTTGCACATCTTGGCACATCCTCAGCGTAAGAGTGGTTACCAAATGTTCAGTTCTTGGAAGTTCTGCTTTGGTACGTTTGAATGCTCTGACAGCCAGACAAGATGGCACATGTGCTAATTTTGTCCCCTGGAGCTGCAGAATCTGCAGAACATTGTCCCTGCAACGACCTCATTAAAGTCTTCCCTCAGAAAATCATTGTAAGTTACCATGAAATAATCCTGTGGGCTGTGAGCCATGGATAAGCTGATTCTGATAGTTTTAAGATCATAAATGCAGGGTCTGGCTGAAAGTAGCTGAATTAAGCTCAGTTTTAAGTGTTTCATTCAACTCTAGTATTTAAATTTATAAATCTAAAACTTGTCCTCACAAAATAGAGCTCAGTTTCATGTACTGTTCCATGCTGTTAATGGAGAAAGCTTTTTTCTTCTTTTTTGTTGTTGTTGTTGTTGGTTTTTTGTTTTTTGTTAACAGATGGTTCGTGGAGCACTCAAAGAAGAAATGTCTGTTATGACTAAAAGCTCACCAGTAGATCTAGTGACAGAAACTGATCAAAAAGTAGAAAACTTCATTATTTCTTTGATAAAAGAAAAGTATCCTTCTCACAGGTATGGCTTCTTGTCATCAGTAGACTTTTGATAGAAGGGGAGAGGTGATTGGAAGAAGAAAATGGAAATGTAATGATTTTGCTTGGCAAAATTTCATTACGATTTGCATGCTGGAAAGTTAGAGAATTCTCCCTTACCCTCAGTGTATTAAGTGTTTTAGAGTAGTAGTGGGTTGAAGTTTTGCCCAGGGCTGTAGTAACAAAACATGGTGTCCCCAGGGTCTACTGATGTGAGTTTAGGTTGTCAAGATTTATGCTGAAAGTAATTTCCACTTGAGCCAGCTATAACTTAACTTCTTGGTTATTTGTTTTGGAGAATCAAAGGTGGCCTCAAGATACCTAGAACCCAAGTTTATCGTTTGCTGTTGGTTGTTGACACTAGCATGTCTTTGCTGTCTGTGGTGCATGAATCCCATGGTAGTGAGTGCCTCTGGCAAATCTCATACAGTTTAAGAAAATCAAATATCCTTAAAAGAACTAAAGATTCAGCATAACTGAAAGTCTGTCATACAAAATACTATTTTTTTTTTTATTGCTCTTTGCTTTTCCTCTTGCTCCCCCCCCCAGCCCCAGAATAAATTTATTCTTGAAGGGTTAATTGTATGTATTTTACTTACATGGGACTTTCTTTCCTATTTTGACATAATAGCTCAAGTTTAATACAGTTTCCTTAAAGTGGGTTTGCTAATTTTATCTGTGTTTTCTTGGAGATTTTCTTGTTGTAGCTGTATATGTGAAATGTAATAAATATGCAGAGAATTGGAACAACTGAAGTGATGCAAAATGTCGGTAACCTAACCAAATTAGTGTAAGCATACAGATTTGTGGAATGATCTTGAAAGAACAGTTTCTGTGATGTTGATAAGCATTTTAGAACATTTTAGCTTCTTTTTATATTAGATAATTGATGTCGCATTAGACATATTGGTGTTGAATTTCTCTTTCTAATTAATTACTCATCCACCTAAATAACTATTCAGTCTCTCTTCTCTTTGTGAAGATCCGCTGCTTTTTGGAAACATGCTGTTTCTTTCTGAGCAATCATCTTCACTTCTATAGTTAATCATAAAACTTCTAATCAATATTAAAGGGACCTTATTTGCTTACTCTTGGCAGTTCTCATTTTACGTTTGTGGAGGAAAGTACATGTTTGATACATGTTTTCCATAGGTTGAGTAATATGTGATAAATTTAACAACACGCAAAAGGCATAGAAGAGAATTAGGCTCATCCCAATAATTTTGCAGTTCAAAGCAAACCTTTCCATGAGCAGCAAAAATTGAGAAATTTGGGTTCCTGTGGCACCGTGCCTTGTGTAGCCCTTGGTTTTAGTATTGTCCATGCACTCTGCTGTCTTCTGGAGGAGCTCTGGTTTAGATTTCATCCCTTTACCATGTTACCATTTTTGTAATGCTTGTGAAACTTAACAATTTTGAGACCAACACCTTTCTGTCATATTTGGGTTGAAATCAGACTATAAATCTAACAGTTACCACAGTGGTCTAACCAGATGCATATGACCACAAAGGCTTTTTTGAGTTAAAACATAAGCTAAAAAGTAGTGTTTAATAGCACAAATAAACTAAAAGGTGTAAATAGCTACAAATATTCTGACCAAAATTTGATGATGCTCGGCTTTTTTTGAGTTAAAACATAAGCTAAAAAATAGTGTTTAGTAGCACAAATAAACAAAAAAGTGTAAATAGGTACAAATATTCTGACCAAAATTTGATGATGCTGTTACTGGAGAAAATTATGAAAACTTCAATGCTAAATTGAAGCATTAAAATATAACGTTCTTTTCCCCATGTTTTGTGCTTATCTCTGTAATAGATCTTAAAACACAAAGTTCTTTTCCCCATGTTTTGTGCTTATCTCT
>NW_010293948.1:0-5916 GCF_000700745.2 Antrostomus carolinensis
GCAATGACTTCTGCCAACTCCCTCAGCACCCACAGGTGCACTCCATCGGGACCCATGGACTTATGGATGTCCAGATGGCTTTACTGATCCCTAACCCAGACCTCCTCCTTTATCCTGACTTCCTCTGGGGCCTCAGGGGTCCAGGGCTCCTGAGGACAATCTCCAGCAGTGTAGACAGAGACAAAGAAGGCATTCAGTAACTCCACCTTCTTTGTATCCTCTGTCACCAGAGCACCCACCTCATTCTTCAGTGGGCCTACATTGCCTCTAGTGTTAGCTTTTTTAGCTTTTCCCCTCTCACCACTTCAGAAACAAGTCATTCTGCCTCTTAAAGGCTAGCTGTGTTGTAAGAAACGAGTTAATTCACCGTCAGTATGGAAAGTAAAGACTGAGAACTGTGTGGGTTTTACAGTTGAGAACTTTACAGCATGGCTTATAAAGCAAACAGAAATGTGAAGTTAAACATGTTTGTATCATGTTTATTGTTCATAACCAGAAATATGTGAGATACTTTTTCTAATGATTTTACTCCAGGAAGCCAAAACAAATTCAAATTTATATCTTCATCAGGAAGTCTCTTTGTTTCAAAGATAGCTAAAATGTTTCACTTTAAATTAGAGCTCTTTCTTTCTGCTTCATAAATGATAATACTGCTTTATACTCCATCAGCAAGGAAAATCTGACTACAAGGCTGGCAAAGCTTTCCTTCCTTTTCTGAAGTGAAAAAGCCTTACTTGGTTCAAGCCAAGATATGTGTATTTTTACATCCTCATTTTCAAATTAACTACTGCTTTCCACCAGCAGCTATCAATGTGTTTATAAAGCTATTGGTGAAATAGCAAGGTCCAGGATAACATAATTATCCTAATTTCTGCGCATTTTTCTTTAAAAATAAACATTGAGGTTCAGTAGTATTAGTAACAGTATTGTTTTCCAGATGGATAATTTTATTTTGCAAATGAAGTGAATGTAAAACTAGATTGAAATGATAGTGTCAGAGATTTTTCACAAGAAGATGTCCTGTCTAAAAGAAGTCCATATGCACTTTAAGACTACTGGTGTGATTTCTTTCACTACTTTAATTCTGAGTAAATGTTATTGTCTTGTCCAATGTCAAACAGCTTTTGTCCATTTTTAAGACCTTGTAACATCAATAATTAAAACTGTAACTATGAATACCATTAAGGGGTGGGGAAAGTAACACTCAAACCTCATCCTAGCCTACACAAACAAACAAACAAACAAGCAAACAAAGTAAACAAAAAAAAGACTTATTTTATTTTAAAATCACTGTCATGTATTATTCCACTGCAGAGAAGGAGGTTATAGTAAAGCCTGGAGTCTGGGTGAAGTTCTGAGGGTAACCTCATCTGTGAACTTCAAGGCATGCTTCTCATTTCTTTAACAGAAATGCTAAAATATGAAATTAATTTATCCTAGGGAAATTTTCTGCTGGGCATCTGACATTTGCAAATTATACTGTATTCCTGTGGGATGAAGAATATATTACAGAGAGATATTGTTTTAAATTATTATCTGTTTTCAAGAATATATATTTTTTTAAGTGTACTCAAGATTTCTCTTCCCTACCCAGCCCCAGGAAAGGAAAGAACTGAATATGGTTTTTAGAGCTTTGTTCTTAGTGTGACTGGAAGGCTTACTAAGGAGTATTTTGGCAGTTCTTAAACTGGCAGAGAACAACTACTTTTCATTGCATGTAGCTGGGAGAGAAAGCATATGGAAACAGCAATTGATTCCATCATGTTGTCTTGTAATACTGAAGCTACTTACAGTACCCACCCCCCCATTAGTTATGAGCCAGCTTGATCTGACAAATTATTCTTGTTCTTTGTGTTCCCCCAAGAGTTTTCCAAATCAATGGGCCAAGAGTCTATTAAGGGTATATTTATACTGTGTTTAAACTTTATAATAGCATACTTTGATGTTAAGGATTGTTAATGGGCTGGGATTTTTTTCTAAGAGCAAGTGCTTCCATGAATATAAAGACAGAAAAATTTGTACTTTATTTTCATCCAATAAAAAGCAGCATTTTTTTGACCTTAAAAAAAAAATAAAAAAAAGTTATATATTCTTAGGATGACTTTGTGCATAAACACAGTTCCATCTAGTAGATATTTATAAGATTTATCTTTTTTTAATCAAGTTTATTCTTTTTTAATGTCTTGAAAAAAGCAATTTGCTTGTGACATAGAACTGCTGGAGGAAAATTCCTCAAACTCACAGAAAATGTTAGTGATTAGTTAGGCAGCTCAATAAAGCATAATTTCAATATGTAAAAATTTATTTGTTTTGTAGAAAGCAGTTTTGGAATCGACTGCTGCCTAGGACATTTCACATACTAAATAGTAAAGAACTGAATTCCTGGATTTATTTAATACAACTGCTTGAGTGGAAAAATCTTGTGGATTATATATGGGGCCAAGAACCATAAAACTTTGGACGCTTGTTCCCTTTTTGATGCTGAACGGCATTAATAATTTTTTGCACTTATGTAGCACTTGGCAAATATTATTATTTTAAGCTTCACAGAGTCCCTGTAAGGTACAGAGGTGTAATTATCTCACTTTTTCAAATGGGAGAATTGAAACTTCTGGAGGTTATGCTCTGCAATAAAACAAGTTCAGAAAAAGGGTGGGAACCCGGGACATTTGGCATTTATTCCTGCTCCTAATCTGCTACAATACTGCATAAAACCTCAACTCCTTAGTCTGGCATATGGGGTTAACCCTGCTTTCCAGTCTGTAGTTGTTAGTGCTGAACTTTGGGACCAGGAGATAAGGAAGATATCCATCTGTGGGATCTGTCTTCTGTGGAAAGTACCACTGCTCTGCTTTAAATACTTAAGGAAATTCCACATAGAAAAGAATGGGCAATTCCAACCTAGCAGCAGGCAATGAAATGAATGATACCTTACTTTAACAGACATTGAAACTCTAAGAGAAGTTGCTGCAAATACAGTTGCAGAGGCAGAGCAGGGCACTAGATTGACTAGCACAAGAAGGACCTGAAGGTCTGTTATTTACTTGCTGCATGAGTCTAAGGCAGTTTTTTGTCCTTTTTGAGCCTCACATTTCTTCTTGCATGTTCTCAATTTAGTTGTATGTTATCCCTGGAGGTATTTAAAAGTTGTGTAGACATGGTACTTAGGGACATGGTTTAGTGGTGGAGTTGTCAGGTTTTGGTTTATGGTTGGCCTCTATGATTTTAAAGTTCTTTCCAACCAAATGACTGAAGCTATGAGGTTATGATTCTGCACTGCCAAAACATGGGAACCAAGATTAGGGAATCCTGGATTTCAGTGTTAGGTTTTGTGGCTTTCAGAGTAATCTGAGTGAATTTCTTGTGCGGAAGCTTCTTCCAACTGAGGCTTCCAGTTATTTACTTCTTCTTGAGAAGTACCAAGTTGCTGGAATGCGAAGACAAGGTGATGTGACATGAATGGGCAACAAATTTTAATTGCCAGTATCTCCCCTGGTGGAGGTGGTCTGGGGGTGGCTGGTGTTCAAGAGCTCCACCTGAGCCCTATCTGAGCTTACCAACTTATGTACTGTAAAGTTTTTCATTTCTGTGCTTGGTTCAAAAGCACTGCAGAGCATGAAGAAAGAAGTAACTTTCTGACAGGTCCTGAGTGCCAGCTGTAGGACAGGTGTAATAGTACCTCTAATTTATACCGAGCTGCACCAACCAGTCTGCCAGAGTGCCCAGAGCGCAGCTTTGTGTGTCTTTTCCTGTGTATATGAGTTGCCCCTGGATCATAGTCTTTCCCCTAGATCCTCAAACAGCCCTTTGCTTTCTGTGGAGAAATGGTGTGATACCAAAACATGTTATCCCTTTGCAGGATTCAATAAAGCACTTGTAATTTCTTTTTTTTTTTTTTTTTTTTTTTTTTTTTCGGTTTTTATTTCTTTTCTGCCTTTTTTTTTAACCCCAGTTAACAGCATTTCCTTTCTAAATAGTGGTTTAAGCTCCTATGCATACTAGCAGCTTTTATATGTCACCTATTCACAATAATTTTTGATACAATGGATTATCTTTTATACAAGTTTTTTTTCTTTGTATTTTTCAGTGTGCTGTTCTCTCAGTTTTCCAGTAAATTATTATTTTCTCTGTATTACTTTACATGTTGTAATTGCTTTGTTATCTATAAAGAAAGGTAGGCTCAGTTTACTCCTTTCAGCACTGTCAGAACGTCAGTGAATGAAGTCTAGTTCTTCTCATTAACGTAGCTTTGTTCTGCTCCATTTTAATTATAATTGCCGTTGTCGTCTTCTTGTACTGTCTGCTGTGAAATCTTGTGGTTAGAAACAGAAAGTAAAAGGTGGTGGTGGGGAGAGATTAATTATGTAGAATATTTTTCAAAATAAGTTAATAAAGAAATGTTTATATTTCAAATAATTAAATAACTGAGTCAGAAGTGATTATGTAAACATAGCAGCACACATGGAGGAAAGGCCAAGCTGCTTTGCTGCAAGAGATACAGTAAGAGTACAGCTGAAACAATTTGCATTTTTTAGTCCTGAAGTGATTTTGGTGAAGTTAAGACAAATGAAAATTTACAGGTGTCTGTCTTTCTTTAAACATTGCTCTCCAGAGTACTCTGTCTTGCTTGCTTCCAGACTTCTCTTCCTGATGTTTTCCCCCTACCAGCTTATCATGACTCTACCATTTTTAACCATGTTTTCATGAGCCCCTTTCCCAAAGGAATGAAAAAAAAGTGTTTTGCTCAGAATGACCAAATAAGTAAACATGATTGAAATTAAAGGCTGTGCTGTGTTGCTGGAGGCTCACTAATGTTGCCAAAAGCAGCTTCTAGAATCTTGTGGCCACCCAATTTTGGCCAGGCCAGCTAACTTTTGGAATGTAATTATTGCTGCTGAAAGCAAAATGTGTGAGGTGACCAAATGAAAATGTAATTAATAAAAAGAAATAATAATAAAAAGAGAATCTTCTGCATGGATATGTACACATTGTTTCCTGAATTCTGTAACAGTTAGTCAAATTAATCTCCTCCAGAAAACATAGGCTTCACTGCCCCTTATTCAGCATTACTTGTGTCCTGCGAGTCTTTCAAAGGAAATGAAAAATCGGGCAAGGCCTGGAAGTTTATGTGGAAGACTCTATTTTAGGGGAATTTGGAAGATAAACTTAACATGCCATCAAGACAAATGAGGTTACCAGGTGAGAATGAAAGATGTTGTTACCATATAACAGAACCAGTGATGGAGGAGTTCCAACACAGTGGAGTCAGCCCTGGAAAATGCCTGAGACAGCATCAGGAAAGATAGCTCCAGGGGCAGTGGATGTGTGTTGCTCTGGTGCTGTGTCTCTAATTAGTTTTGTGATGGGGCTGCCCTGTGTTTGAAACATAACATTGCACTTTAACACATGCATGTACGTTCTCATTGGCAATTTTTAATAAAATGCAGCTTAGTGGGGTTTTTTTTAGGGCATCTGATTGCTAAAGTCTAGTTACTATGAATTTCAAAACCTATGACTGTACTGGAACTGATACAAATGCTCAGCATGAGCACAACTGAAGAGCAAATGTAAAGGTGATCTGTTCTCAGAGGGACAGGGCGGAACAATAGATCTTCAAAAGACTCATAATAGGCTTTTGGTAGAGTATAGGAATGTGCTTCTGAAGATTTAAAAAGTCTAGTGACCACAGATGTAGTCCTGACTCTTAAGGTTGTTTCCAAGCCCATATCCACTACAGCAGAGAGCAGCGGCTGCTGTCACAATAGGGTGCTTGCTCTGTATGGAGAGGCATGGAAACCCCTAACATACTGTTTCAGCTTGCTCCCTCTGACGGAAGGTATGCTGAAACAGAGAGAAATATTTAGTGATTGTGTTCATCAGTCAGCGAGGAGCACAGCAGCGGCAGCAGCAACGGTA
>NW_010293949.1:0-254 GCF_000700745.2 Antrostomus carolinensis
TCAAATATGATGGATAGTAGTTTTGCAACTTAATTTGCCAGTTCCCTCAGGACTCGCAGATACATCTCATTGGGTCCCATGGACTTGTACACCTTTAGGTTCCTTAGATGCTCCTGAACCTGATCTCCTACAGTGGTGGCTTTTCATTCTCCTGGACCCTTCATTTGATTTCTAGGACTTGGGCAGTGTGGCACGAGCCCTTGCTGGTGAAGACTGAGGCAAAAAAGTCATTGAGCACCTCAGCCTTCTCAAAG
>NW_010293949.1:544-812 GCF_000700745.2 Antrostomus carolinensis
ACCGCTCCTGAGCTTGGAGGAACGGTCCTGAGCCCCTCTTCCTTCCAGGAATTCATCCCATGGTACCTGACCAAGCAGATCCCTGAAGTGGTCAAAATCTGCTCTACTGAAATCCAGGGTGATGAGCTTACAGTGCACCTCCCTCACTGCCCTAAAGATCTCAAATTCTGCCATCTCATGGTCACTACAGCCAAGGCTGCCCGAGAGCTTCACATTCCCCACTAATCCCTACTTTTCGGTTGTCCCGATCCGATATCGGGGATCACTT
>NW_010293950.1:0-506 GCF_000700745.2 Antrostomus carolinensis
CCGATGGCGCTGATCCGGCCCAGGCAGGTCATCACCAGGCTGCAGTCAGCACCTTCCACCGTCCCTGGGTCTTGCAGGGCTCTGAGGTAGCTCACGGCCTCGCTGCCGCACTGCTTGCACATCTCCAGCAGACCTGCGTGGGCAGCACAAGAGGCTGAGGGACAGAGACGTGGGGACAGAGACACCCAGCCCCTCCCTGCCCCAGCACAGAACAGTCATAGAATTGGTTTGGTTGGAAAAGACCTTTAAGATGACTGAGTCCAACCATGAACCTCATACTGTCGAGTCCACCACTAAACCATGTCCCTGAGCACCACATCTAAACGTCTTTTAAATACCCCCAGGGATGGTGACTCAGCCACTTCCCTGGACAACCCCTTCCAATGCCTCAGAACCCTTCTGGTGAAGACTTTTTCTCATACCCAACCTAAACCTCCCCTGGTGCAACTGGAGCCCATTTCCTCTTGTCCTGTCCCTTGGTCCTTGGTTGAACAGACCCACCCCCA
>NW_010293950.1:687-1070 GCF_000700745.2 Antrostomus carolinensis
AGGGGCCCAACACTGAACCCAGCACTCGAGCTGCAGCCTCACCAGTGCCCAGGACAGGGGGAAGAGAACTTCCCTGGTCCCACTGGCCACACTGGTGCTGATCCAGGCCAGGATTCCTTTGGCCTTCTTGCCCACCTGCGCATCCTGCCCATCTCAGCATCCTACCTGCCCCAGCATCCTGCCCACTCAGTCCCCTGCCTGCCCCATCGGGCAGCACTCACGGTCAGCGGGCTCCATGGGTGCCACATGGGAGGTAGCGCTGCCCTGCAGGAGGGTGTCACTGACGAGGTGGGCGAAGAGGGCCAGGCAGGGCAGCAGGGAGCCCACGGCTGCGGTGGGAGAGCAGGAACAAGCCTCAGCCCCAGTGGGCTCTGCCCACCTGG
>NW_010293950.1:1193-1530 GCF_000700745.2 Antrostomus carolinensis
AAGCTGCGGGCGGACAGCAGGAGGGACTCGATCACGGGCTGTCCCTGCCTGTGCCATGGCTGCTCCCCGCTGCTGGCACGGCCCAGAGGACAGCAGGGAATGGGACTTTGTGCATGGTGCGTTGGGATGACACCAGGTCTGGTGAGCACCGGGGAACTCACCTGCCGAGCCGGTGCAGCCGATGTGAGCGGGATCCTCCAGGCGACCCAGGGCATCCTGCACCATCCGCTCCGCCTCCCGCGCGGTGCCCTGCAGCAGGGCCAACTGCTCCTGGGCCAGGCGCTGCTGCAGAGCCTGCTCCCTGCTCTCCTGCCGAGCCAGCACCAGCGTCACAGCC
>NW_010293950.1:1669-2787 GCF_000700745.2 Antrostomus carolinensis
CGCGGCTGAGGGTGCCCTGCAGCTGCTGCAGCTCGGCCCGCAGGACGGCCATCTCCTCCCCATGCTGCTCCGCTGCCCGGCTCAGCCTGGCCCTCTCCTGCTCCAGGCTGGTGATCCGGGTGCTCTGCTCCGCTCCCACCTGGGTGGGCATGAAACAGGGGTCAGGGCTGTGCCGAGGGTGAACCCTCTAGTTTGGGGACTTGTTCATGGTCCTGGCTTGAGCCACCCCAACCATCCCTGCTTGGTGCACCTCAGCCTGTGCAGGTCACAGCCCTGTGTCACCCACCACCCTTGTGGCACTGATGGTCTCACCTGGGTCTGGCCAAGGTCTCCTTGGGAGCCCTTTTGCTTTTATCAGTGAAAATTCACTTTTATTATGACTCCCAGCATCCTGATGGAGCAGATGAAAGACGCTGGCTGCCAGCCCCGGAGTCAGCTCTGCCCCATCCCTGTCCTGCTACAACGCGTCTGCCCAGCCCAGGGACGGGCAGCTGCATTCTCCTGACAGCTTCTGCCTTCTACAAGGAGCCTGGAAACCCCTGGTGTCCTCCCCAGCCTCGCAGGCATGAAATACCCTCTGGCAGGGCAGCAAGCCCACGCGAAGGCTCATGATGTGATGGCACGGTCCCTGCCTGGGCTTCCCAGCGGGCAGAGCCGCCCTGCCCAGCCCTGCTCTTGCAGGGATTCTGTTCAACCATCCCTGTGCTGGAAGCTGTTGCTCCACATGCTCTTGAACCCAGGAGTGTTAAACCTCCTGGTATGATCATCAAACCCATCTAGATGTGGGATGGGAGATGACAGGGAGTTGGTTATCAGGCCGGCAGTGGGTAATGCCGTGATGGCAGGCAGACCTCCCCTTCACCCAGGCTGCCTGTCCCATCACGGGGTGGTGGTGGGGTGGGAGGGGGACCGTGACCTGTGTGCTGGACTCGAGGGTGCCCTGGAGAACCTGCAGCTCCTGTCTGCTGGCCGCCAGCTCCCGCTTCAGCGTGTCCAGCACCTCTGCCTGCTCCTGAGACTGCGGGCAAGAAGAGAGGTTGTGGCACCAGTGCCCCATGGGGAAGCCCCCTGCCCATCCCTGGCACGTCCCCCCCACCATCTCTACTCACCTTCCTCTG
>NW_010293951.1:0-4444 GCF_000700745.2 Antrostomus carolinensis
TCCCCGCAGCGGGTTTCCTTATTTTCCTTCCTACAGTTCACTCGTGTTTCGCCCCCGGTAGCACCGTCTTCGTTCGGTCGGAGCAAGACCTCTGTTTACATTTCGGCGGGCAGGCGGAGCGCCGCTGTGCGCCCCGGTCTCGCCCGGCAGCACTCGGGGCTGGCAGGTGCTGCCAGGAGCCAGCCCGGGCATCACCGTAGGCTGGGCTCTGTGTGCCGAGCTGTGACCAGCAAACACCCTGTACCGGGGACCTCAGCCGGCGAAACTCCTGCACGTCTCTCCCCCCGTGTTGTTTGGGCAAACTTCTGCAGGGCAGCTCACAAAAAAATAAAAATAAATAAAAAAGCTCCTATCAGGCCCCTGTTACCCATCTATCAGTCTGGGGTTTCATTACAGAAACTTAAATAGAGGGAAATTTGTAAACTCACATGCTGCAGGTGTCCTGTTTTGTCACCTTGAAGCATCTTTACTCTGGTCCTTTTAAAACTAAAGTTTCTGAAATGCAGCCTGTTCTTTTTAGCTGCTTTCCAGTTCTGCTTGTCTTGGACTGAGTTCACTTGTACTTGCACATGCCTTCTGCCCTGCCCCGGGACGTACGGGGCAGCCACACACGCACAGGCTGCCTGTGTTTGGGGAATGGGGTACAACTGGTGAAAACTCCCTCCTGACTGGGCTGATGCAGGTTTTTGCATTGATGCTCAAGCAGGTTGTGGCTTTTGGTTTATATGAACCTGCCCAGAAAGACAGTGCTGCTGGTGATTGCAGAACATGTTCGTGGTGGGTGGGTGGGTGCTTCTTCTTAGCCAGGATCAACAAGTGGGGGTTTGGTGCAGAGTGGAAGCACTTCAGATCCCCCCTCTGATTTTGGATCCATTATGCGTCAGGATGTTTTCATAACGGTATCACAATCTCACACATCTGTTTCTGTGTTTCTAATTGTGTCATCACAGAAAAAGTGTTTCAGTTTGAAACCTGAAATCTGTAGGCCCTCCTTGTCTCAGTTGTCCTCCAGCAGTGCTTTCCAGTTCTTGCTGTTTCTAATGAGACTGCTGAGAGGACTTTAGCAGGATGTGGCCAAGAGGCACAACTCAATTTTTCTGCAGGGCCACTTTATCATGGTGCTTTCAGAAGCATATAAGAGTACACAGATAAAGTCAACTCACCAGGCTACTCTCACAATTCCAATGTGTTTCTAACTTGTAACTTTGAAGTGAGGGATACTGTTGCCTAGTAAAAATATTTATGAACTCTGTTCATGCACAGTGATTCCACGTATTTGCACATCCCTCTTAGGTGTTTTTAAGACAACTTTCACAATTTTAAAATAACGATATTTATTTCTGTCAAGTTACTACCTCCATCTTTAACAGTAGCACTTTCTTCTTCAGTCATAGTTGGGAAACTAACTCTCCCATAGTGATACATCACCGGAATCCTCTGACAATATTCTCACACTCAGTAATCTAAATCCAGTTCTGTGTGCGTGCATGCATGCATGCATGTATGTATGTATGTATGTCTGTCTGTCTGTCTGTCTGTCAAATGTATGCTGAAGCTGCTCCCAAGACCAGGCTGACTCACCATCCTTACATAATGTGTTCAGCTGCATTTGCAGACTGCTTTCACCTGAGCTCCTCAGCCCCTGTAACACCCTAAGCTCCCAGTGCCTCTGCACAGCTGGAGGTCTTGTCCATGTAGTCTGGGTGGGTGAAGTCTAGGTGAGGCTCGGGACATTACCATTCAGAGCACCGAGAGATATCCCATGTCCAGGTTTTCCTGAGCATCTACAGGAGACTTTGATCCTGGGCTGCTCACAGGAAGGCTAGGGCCAGCAATGTCAATGGGAAATGGTGGCTCTCAGCCATGCATATGCTTCACTCCACTCCAGAGCTGACTACTCATTCAGACACAGCCCGAGGCCTTGTCACCAACCCCCGTTTTGCCCTAATTGGCCGCTTTTGGCAACCATTCCCAAAGTGATTATGATCCTCAAAAATTCTTATTTAACACTATTTTTTATATCCAGGGAGTCTATAATGTCTCTAATGCACAGTGCTTTCTCTTTCACCAAACAGCACCTATCTTTCAAAACCCTGGTCTAGTGATAACAGAGATTTGCCCTGTCTCTGATATCTCTGCAGTATCTGATTTAACACAGAAGAGATAAAGTTCCTCTTTCTTTGTTTGTGTGTGAGAGTTCCCTGTGTAAATGGACAACATTCCAGCTGATTTTCAATAAGCACATTTCATACCTTTATTGGATTAGGGCAGCTTCAGTTTCTGTCCCTGCCACATTTGCTAATCCATTGCAAAGTATCAATTTGGAATTGGAATTTGGCCCTGGTATGACAGGTAAATCACTAAACTGCTGTGCCCTGCTGTTACCATCTCTGTCCTGCTTCATGTGTGCCTTTAGTGACATTCTGCTTCAAATTTTTCACCTTCCTTTAACCTTTCTCACAGTCATGTATTTGTTCTTCCAAATAATGGCCACATTAAAAACATTCAAGGCTAGTAAGAGAATTCCTGAGCCTTAGGGAATAAGACCCAGCTCCTTTTCACCATACAGACATTACAGCTAGAAGGTTTGTTATTCTGCCAGAAATTGATTTCTCAAATGTAATTTAATTTTAAATTCATCAGGCATTTATGAAAATGGATGCCAGATATAGAATACAGTGTCAAAAAAGCAAGCAAACATAATAAATCCCTAAAAGTGATGTAACCTCATATCTTCCTATTATGTGTAAAAACATTCTCTGGAAGGGAAAACACCACCTCTGACTCAATGTTAAAATCTTTCAAATATGGCAAATAGTTTCAATGCATTTTTAATTGTCCCCTAGCGTTATATACACTGTGTGCACTTACTGCATTAATAAAACTGAAAAAGAAAAAATTGCACTTAGTCCATTTGATCCATCCTTGGATCTCTATTGGCTATAACAGGAATGCAGACACATTTAGTTGCCTAAATATAGGCCTTAGGGATGGCTGTGGTCACCAAAGGCATCCTTAGATGATGGCATAATGGAGGGTCTGCAGAAGAACCAAACCTTTCTGGAGCTGCCTGTGGGGCTGGGCACCTCTCCACAGCCCAGGTCCCTCTGTGGTGACAGATGCCTTATCCTCAGGCAGTTGAATCCTGCACTTAGCCTGTGTGTGGACACCTAGGTTTGTGTGTCTGCCTGATGCACTAGATCCCACCTCTACTCACCTCATTGAACTTTGACTGAGTCCAAACATAGAAGACATTTGGCGAAAATGTATTTTTCACAAATGGGATGAAAATTTGGGAGGATTCGTGAGTCTTTTAATAATCTGCAGGTTTGAAGGCGAAGTAAAAATGTAAATTGTGCATATGACATTACGAATCACTAGATATTTTTCAATTAATTTCCCTACTTTCCTGCATAAGAATAAAGAAAGCAGAAAATAATAATGTTAATGTGATTTGAGAGAAAATTCTCATCGTCGAGGTTAATACCATGCTTATTCCTCCCCTCTTCCTTCCAATTGACTTCCCTTCACTTCCTCACATGGGTTTTGCCAGGCAAATACAGATAAACCCACCCCCATGGCTAAAATGGTTTAACAGGAAGGCAGTATTTGGGCCCAGGGCTTTGAAGGCCTATTGACAATGTTAAACACACCAAAACGCTTGATGACACTTTGGGCTTTTTTTTTTTTTTTTTTTTTTATTATTATTTCTCATTTATAAATAGCTTCAAATGAAAGAGAAAATTTAACAAACGGTTGTTTAGGCAGGTGCTATTGGTTTTAACTGGAAGGTCTGAGGCTCAAAGGTTCCTTTTCATTATCAGGCATTTGGCTTGCTCTCCTTGTGCTGCTGGAGAGCTTCTGAGTCCCATCTCTAACACAAATACTGTTACTAAAAATGCTCAGACAGCTCATCTTCCTGCCAGTCTTTCACAGAAACCAACTAAACATGCATAGGAAATGTCAAGAGACAGAATTTAATGCAGGAAAAATGTATCAATCAAATCTTGCTACTGCTTCTTGTAAGGACAAGTGTACAGAGAAAAATCTTTTTCATTTTCAAACTCAGGAGTCATCCCCTATGACTCTGAATCCAACATACCCAGGTGAAAACATACTTGTCAATATTTTCTTCATCTATGTTACTGGGACCTACTCTACTACTATACACACAGGGTGCTGCAAAGGAGCATGTGATGTGATGGACATCTGATTTTGTTGTCCTTAAATTAGATCTGACTTTGAGTCTAGACACGAGAAGGAGATTTCTCAGTGATGTTTGGGTTAACAAAGGAATATTGGTCTGATTAACTCTTGATTCAAGGACAGTTTTACACTCCTAACAACCATAAAGAAAGATAAATGCCCTTCTCTGCAGGCACCTTCATACACTGGATCCGGCTGCCAGATGAGACAGTGCTCATAATCTTCCACATTTTCTCTT
>NW_010293951.1:4485-26667 GCF_000700745.2 Antrostomus carolinensis
CCCTAAACCCTATATTCCTCTGCCTTTGCTCTGCATGAGCCTGGAGAGCCACCATCCCGCGTCCTCCCCGGAATACAAAGCACCCTCAGTGCATGACCCCACTCCTTGGCCAAATGCTGAGTCTTTTTCTTCTGCTCTAAGAGCTTGTTCTGCATGACAGTGCCTGTGTCTTTAACACGTCTTTTGTGTGGAAAGTTCTGCCCTAAGATTTGCTATGGATCTCCCATCGAGGTCAATGCATGTGGTAAATATGTCTGCATAGCTCAACCCTGTTTACTGTAATTGCAAAGGCGAAGTGCTGGGATGTGATAAATGTGCCATTCTTCCCGCTGGATGCTGGCTGTCACAGCTACTGTAGCTCACTGGCTTCTCAGAGGGAAGAATGAGGGCACAGCTTGCTTTGCCCCCAGCTCTTCTCCTACTCTCATCCTCCCAAGCCTCCGTTGGAGCATCCATACAGTCACAGAGTGCGACTCTATCACAGATGACCTTAGTCTGCCTTCCTTATCACAAGGGACCAGATCAAACCAGATCCGCCGATGGGTTTGGAGTCAAATGATTTCAGGTCACAGAGTTTGCTTCAGCCCAGCTGAAGATTCAGCTTCATCTTACTCCAGCTGCAAGTGCATACATCCCAGGACTTCAGTGGTAGCTGTGTCTGTGAATAGACTTGAACATGCAAATATTCAAGCTGGCAAAAGAAACTGGGCTTGATTTGGCCCTTAACACAATCTGTAATTCCATTAAAGAGAACATGGTTGTCCCATTTGTTTTGTGACTTCATACTGCTTTTGTTTGTTTGGTAGCCACGCATTTGATGGTGCGTTATTCCCTTTGATTTTATCTGGTGCCTGTCTTCATTGTGCTGAGTTTGGACTGTACCCTTTAACAGGTTTTTAAAACTTTAATAAGCTTTTTGTTACTGAACATCGCAGACTTTGCTTGGTACCTGAACTGAGAATCAGCTCATTGAAGTACCTCTGCAAGCGGAAAAAATAATACCTGCCAAAAAAGTCTTTGGATTTTGGGGAATTATTGCTGCCAATAATAGCGTGTGGTACAATGCCAGTATTTCTGCCTTGAGATGTAAATGCCTGTGCAAATGCTGCTTTTCAATTAAAGTGTCGTACAATTCGTTGAAGTTTAGCCAAAGAAAGCTTGTGAATGGAAACACTTAAACGATACATTAGGCTTTAGTTACAGACTTTGCATTTGTTTTCTCAACCAAATGTAAAACAATTGTGTAGTGGCCCATAGGAGGGAAGATTGTACTTGGGTTTTGTTTGAGCGTCAGTGTTAACGATCAGTGCTCAAGCGTTTTAGATTTCAATCTTAAATTAGCAATTTAAAGACAACAAAGAATGATTTTCATGCTTGTCAGTTCTGATTAATGTAACATTAACCCCTAAAGAACAGTATATTTCTCCAGTACTTTATTTCAAGTTGCAAGAGATCAGCCCTGGGAAACAATGAAAGGCTGTTTTTCCGGGCTCCCCCCCCCCCGATCTTTTTTTGCCTCCCCCCTTTTCTTTAACTTGAATTGTAAAGATATCACTATCTACTGCTGCTATCACTCTTACTTATTGCGGATCTTGTGGTCCTTATTTTCCAAGGTAGGTGACAACGAGAGATTTCCCAAATTACACTCCTACCAAGTTAATGCCGTTTCCTTGCTCCCTACAGATCCCGGCGCTGATTTTGCCGCTCCCGTGTCGATCCCGAGGAGACCCAGCTCGCTACCTGCTGGTCTGAGCTTTCGAGGGCAAAAACTGCTGGGAGCATGCACAGGAAATTTATATGCTTCTCCCCTGCTGAGTAAATTACAGAGAGAGGAAACAAAACCAGAATGTGAAAGTGGCACATAAAATAAGAGCAGTTTTGCTGTAAAAGCAGTTTCTTTTTTATAACTGCCTGTAAAAAAATTTGCTGTCATTTCCCTGACTGTGGAACAGCAGTTTAAATGGTTGCTGTTCATTATCCCAAGTTTGGAGATGGTGAGACGGGTGTAAAAGGAGGATGGTAGACATGAGGAGAGGCCACGCAATAGTGCTTTTGTCATGTGGGGTGGATTAAGGTGTGAATGGGGGCCCCCTGGTTCCCCTGGTCCTTTCACGGAGTGGTGTCAGACAGAAATTTCATCCATCTGAGACAGCAAGAGATCTGCCACTGACATAGATACTGTCCCCCACAAGGAACTATTGGAAACCTGGTGCTACATTTGCAGCATGCTGGGCCGATGCTCTGCAGAAAATGCTCCTCATGCACGTTTAAACGAGGGCTTCAAGTCAGGAAAAAGAAGTTGCATTAGAAGAAGAAAAAAAAACCCAACAAAAAACAACTTGTCAAGTTTCATCTTTCCAAATTGCAGCAATTAGATGAACAGTTTTTTACACAAACTTTGCAAGACTTCAAAGTAATTCAAATATATCCTCTAGTGGCTGCAATCTCTCTCATCCAGCAATCCCTCTGCTGGAGAAGCAAAAACTGTAAAAACTCAGCAGGGGCACGAAAAAAAAAAGAGTTTCTTCCACTGCATCTGTTTATATGTACTTGTGTGTTTCCAGGGGTTTAGGCCACATTTAGTTTTGCTTCCCTTCTGTTTCTGCCTAAACACTGTGAGTGGAGAGCCAACAGCTGCCTCACATGAGCTCATCACACAGCAACGAAGACAAATAAACAAATATCTACTGAACAGTGTGCAGTTTTTGTGCTTGCATCCCTTGTGTGTGAACTTCCCTTGACTCTAGTGGGAGCTTGAGGATCTGCAAGAATCACAGACTTGGTCTTGAAGGATGATTAATGCTTCATATATTTATTTTTCCACGGTATTTGGAAACATTCACAGATTTGAATGGAAGATCGGTGCATGCCCACATCCATGTACATGTATAATATGGAAGTAAAATGGTATGTAATCCATGCAACAGATAATCATGACAGTTCATTTATACCAGAACATTTGTACCAGAGCCTCTGACACTGACCATGGCATAACCTGCTGTCTGAGTCTCCTCACAAGCTGTGTGCCAGAAGTGGCATGTATGCAGGTGTGCCTCTGCACATGCCTCTCATCCAGGCTCCTCCAAAGCCACTCGTAAGGCCCACAAGGAGATGCACACTCAGGTGCTCTTGCCACTGCCTTTTGGATCTCCCCTACCAGCCCCAAGGTGTTGGTGTATCGATGCTATGCCTGGACAGCAGGGGCTCACAGATGGATTCTTGGGGTAGGTGGGGAATGTGAGAGCATGAGGGGTAGCTCCATGGCAGAAGAGTCTGAGGAAGCAGCCATGCAAGTTCATCTCCCACAAGATGTGACAGACTGACATCAGCATCCTGCTCCTGGAGGCATGGTACGAATGCATAGCAAGAGGAAGTTCCTACAGTGAAGATACTGCATTTTAAGTTAATGATATAGACACAGGGGTTAGGAGAGGAAGCATATGGTATTCATTTATTGTAGTTGTCATTCTTCTTGGGCTGCTTCAGCTGCATGGAGCTAAGTGCCAGTAAGTTCTTCTGGGTGACAGCTGGCTTCCCAAAACTTGAGGTGCCTTTCAGAAAGCCCTTACATAAGGAAAAAAAAAAAAAAAAAAAAAAAAAAAAGAAAAAAAAGAAAAATAATGAACATCTGGAAAAATGCTGGAAAGCTAGGGATGTTTTCTCCAGAGGGTGGAAGTTCTTTCCCTGGATGATGGGGAGTGAAGGCTGGACTCCCCTGTGGAAAGAGCTCCAAAGTCAGCCTCTTTGCTCACCAAGCCTTGGCTGTGAACAAGAGGGAGGAAGAGGAAGGATGGCCAGATCCAGGAACAGGGGTGCTCCCTCAGCCCCCAAAGGCAGCCCCTGTGGGAGGGAAATGTAATGCCTCCTCCCTACTCCCTCTGCTCTATACATGCATGAAGGCACACCCCTTCCTGCCTGGAACAACTTTCTATTTTAAATCTATGCCTGACACTATTTTAATAATATTGACGCTAGAATACTTTACATTTATGTTTCACTTTTTGTAAGCTTTTTGGAGGCTTGTCTTTCCTCCACGGTTTGTTGCTCACAGGGAAAAATGTAAAACTCAAGCATTGACTTTTGAGCCTAACCGAGGGTTTTGACAACTACTTATCCAATGCTGACATTTGGCACAGTTTACTGCGCAGTCACTCAGTGCTATTGTGGCAAAGTTTCATAAAAGCTGCAATTGCAAAACACAGGAGACACTCTGGTTTATGTAGAGGAGGTGGTGGTGTAATTTTCGTGGTTCTACTGACAAGCCACTCAGGAAACAGGGCTCCTTGCAGACTCTGATGTGCTCTTTGTAGGCAGTGAGAGGTTCAAGATGTCACTTTAAGAAACACCAGTTGAAAACCCAGTTCTGAAAATATTTCAACTAATATGGGCAAAACTACCTGCCCTAGAACATGAAGCAATTCAAGGAAATGCCTTTCCTGTTTGTTTACTTCAAACCCTCAAGAACATTGTGGACTTAATGAGGTTCATTGATTGTCTCCTTTCTCTAACTGTTCAGTTTTGTTTTTTTTTTATGCTCCAACACACCTTTCATGCAATAAAAGTGGGAAAATACTGCAATAAAATGTGAGGACAAGCTTATGAAACCACTGATGGTGGCAAAGGGCATTTGGCAGGCATGACATTTGAAACCACTTTGATTTTTTTAATTGACTAGATTTCAAAGCGATAGTATCTTTCTGAATTCCCAGGCTTTTCACCAAAATGAATCCTTTTGGTAGGCCTCTTCCTGAACTGCACGCTGACCTGGGAAAGCAGCACTGAGCTAGGTCCTCCTATACACCTCATGAGCTCTATTTCAAGTATCTTTCTGCTTCAGGTTTAAATGTATATTCTCTATGGGAAATGGCTTATACAGCATATGCATCTGATTTTGTAATTTGAGAGATCATAGGATCATGGAACCACAGGTTGGAAAGGATGTGAGGAGGTCTCTGGTGCAACACCCCGCTCAAAGCAGGAGCAGCTGTGAGATCAGACCAGGTTGCTCAGCATTTCATCCAATTGGGTCTTGAAGACCTCCAGGTACGGAGACTGGACAGTCTCTCTGGGCAGCCCATCCCACTGTTTAAGTGTCCTGGTGGGGAAAGAATACGTCCTTATATTCTACCTGAAACTCGCATTTCACCTCATGCCCACTGCCTCCTGTCTTCCCAGCAGGCTGCAAGCAGCCCGGCTCCCTCTTCTCCATAACCCTCTCTTTAGGGGCTGCTGTTAGGTCCCCTCAAAGCTATCTCAGCTGCAGCCTGAGCCAGCCCCCATCCCTCAGCCTCTCCTCATGGGACTGGTACATGAGACCTGTGCCTCTTTCTAGGCTGGCCTGAGCAGCAAGAGCTGAGGACATGTGATGTGGTACTTGTCCCATGCTCCCTGCTGCCAGCAAGGGCCTTACCTGGCCACTTCCTCCAGCTGTGGGCACTGTCATTTAAGAAACATGGTGAGCAGCTGTAGAGAGCAACCAAAAGGATGAGAAATGATCTGTTAGGAAAGGCTGGAGGAACTGCATTTACTTAAGCTGAAAATGAATGGAGTACGCGAAGAGCAGGAGTGAGGGGAAATGGTAACAAAGGTCCTCTGATGGGTGGAGGTTTGCTATATTGCAAGTGGCGGGCACTTGTCCTTAATAGCCGTCTGGAGCAAGAAATTCAAAATTATGTGTAATTTTCAACATAGATGATACAGATTATATCTAGGGAAAAACAAAGTGAAGTAAGAGAACAAGACAGTACTACACTCACATGGCAGGGGTTTAACCTTTATGAAAAGGGCATATTTTGTGGTATTTTAAAAAATTCTCTTTTTCTAGGTGTTAAACTAGGAAATAGAGGGATAAACCTTACACTATGAGGTTGTGTGCCTGTATAGCCTATTCCTTCCATACCATTGCCATCCATCCAGGCCCCATCAATGTGCACGGGAAGTCAGTTTTAATCTGAGTTACTGGCAGAGTAGATTTGCCATGCTGTGTTGGCTGGTCAGTGCTTGTTCTTCAGCCTCACAGGCAGGATGCACGTCACTGACACAGAACAGTTATCTTCCCATTGTGTCCATCAGGGATTGGAGCCCCATGGTCAAGGATGCTTTAACTGTAGGATGAAAAGATGGTTCCTCCACTGAGAAAATTAAGCTAAATGAAAAGCAAGGGAAAAAACATCAGTACAGGCAGTGAATTAGGAAGAAAGATGGAGAAAATAACGCTGCTCTTGCAACTCAGCTAGGCTTATAATTCCTTGGGTATGGTAGCAGCAACCTCTTGCAAGCAGCAGCAGAAAGGAAATTGTTGGTAGTGTTCACCACAATGCCACAGGCATTTCCTGCTCTAATTATAGATGTTGTGGTATCTTGGGCATGACATGAGGGGCATCACACAGACTTGCTGGACTGCTGCTGCACAGCGAATTGCAGTGTACAGGCCTTAAATGGTGTGGTCACTGGTGATAAGTGCTGGGGCTTTCCAGTGGTGACCACTGAAGGTATTTCGTGGTCAAACAGATGGCAACCACAGCGAAGAACTTTCAAGTTGTCATTTAAAGTGAAAGGTAATCTAGCAGAAGTCTGTGGGCATTTGCAAAGACATCCAGGCTGTTGTACGGGAAACAAAGCAGCTGCAGAAAGTGCACATTTTTCACCAGTGTCCTCAGTTAGCAGAAAAATTTTTAAAACTAAAAATACTTATTATTTTTCTTTTTTAAAATGCAATTTTGTTAGACACTGACCAACATTCTTTATGAAATCCTGACTTTGCTTTTTTTTTGATATAAACTGAGCCCTATGGGTCCACAGCCATAACTGCTGCTGCTGCTCCTTGGTACCTGCCGCAGGGCCAAATCTGTGCAGGCTCCCTCCAGGACAGCTCAGGCAGAGACTTTACTCTTACCTCATGGGGAAAGGATGCTGTCTTTCTGTTGTGTTTTCATTCAGGGCTCTCAAAACATCTGAGAAATATTAATGACTCAGGTGTGTCTTGGAAGTCAGCACATATGAGAAAGTTGAACATACCCAAGTGTTGCTGGATGAGGCTGGGCAAAGCCAGGTTTGAACCTAGCTGGTTCAGATGAGGGGTTAACCTGGAGTGAAGGCAGCTCCTCCTCATCCTCACTGCCTTCTGCAATTGCACTGCACTGAATTGGCCTGCCCTGAATTTAAGAACTTTGCATGGGGTTTTCCTGCTTGCCCTGTGTGCATCTTATGCTTGGGAGAGAATGGAGACGAAGGAATTATGGAGATAAAAGAATTATGTTACATATTGAATATTTTTGATGATTTTTAAGCCCTTTTTAAACCTTTTTTTTACCCAGGACCCCTCAGGCACAGCTTTCTCCCCCTCTCTGAAGAAGCAGGCAGGCGTGGGATGTTGCCTGCCCTCCTCAGGGGGCTGCCAAAGTCTCCCAGACTCTCTGTCAAGGGAGAGAGTGGAGAGACATCCTGCTGTCTGTCTGCAACCACACCTGGGAAAAAACATCTGGGAAAAGCGAGAACACGGAGTCTTTGCATCTGCCTGCAGGATCCTCAGGGCAGGAGTGATCCTTTCTAAAGGCTCACGAGGGCAGCCGAGGCCTGGGAGGGACGCCTGGCTCAGGGACAGGGGCAAAACTGTGAGTCCTGAGTGCAAACCATCAGGATTTGCTGGATGTCAGGGCACCTGAGGACAAGAGCCAGGAAACAAACTCCAGAGGAAACAGCTGGAAGAGGAACCACAGAGGACTCTGCAGAGCCTCCTTTGGCATGGCACAGCCATGCTTTAATGTCTCGCGTTCAAAACTACTCCTGTTTAGGCGCTGGAGTCAGGGCTTCATGTGCCGAAGCTGGCAGCATGGAAAGTAGAGGCTCAAATGTTATATTCCCTGCAAAAGTGGAACAGAGCCTTTAAAAGTCTTCATGCTCATGCAATCCATCATCCAAAATTCATGAAGGCAGTATAAGTAATGATGATCATCTCCACTTTATAGACACGAAAGCAGATGGCTGAGGGAGAGAAATGACTTCTTCTAAGCCCCAGCAGGGAGCTGTGACTGTTTCCCCTGTTTCCCAAGCTGAGGAATTAGTTAGCAGGTAAGCGGGTGTCTCCTGGGGGTGAGCGTTTTCACAGCAGGGACACCTGCTCATTAGAAAGGAACCAGACCTTTTTTTATTTTGCTTCCTCATTGGTTTAATGCTTTGAATTTTGGTCTTCTGGCAACTCAATGCTTTCTTGTTTATATTCTTCTAATTTCAAAGGAAGGAGTTCTGCTGACATTTAATCAATATGACTGTTTTTTTATGCCAAATCCTTAGAAAAGTTTTAAAGTTACTGTTTGGGGGGTATAAATGGTCTCCTTCCTCACTCCATGCAGGGCTGTAATGCATAAACCAAGTGTGACTCCTGATTTAGAAATTGAAAGTGTAGAGTATTGCTTTTCCAGATTGAATATCTAAATAAGAAAGATCACGTCAAGACTTCATAACTCAGGAAAGGTAACATCCACTAAAGGCTGGGAGCCAAATGGGACTGAATAAAATGTTGATGAGTCAAGTATGTGTCCACCTTCTCCACTTACCTTGCTATCTATAAATCAGCTGTAAGAGGAAGTAACTCCTTCCAGAGGGCTGTGCTGTCATGCAGGTGATGTATGTCCCTTCACCAGCCTGTAAGTTGTTGCAGTCAGGAGAAGGTTGTACCTCAGACAGGCTGCTGCTGGTTGGGAGGATGTAAATATATCTGGGGATTAAATAATCTCTGGCTCTGCATGGCTGGAAATGAAAGACAGAGGTTTTCTCCCGGTCATTGCTAGTGCAAGTAACACTGCCATTACAGTTTCCTTTCTCTGCCTGGGCATTTGAGTTATTTGCAACAGTTTGTATGCTGCAGGTAATGGCCTTTTTCCTGGTCACACAACTACAGAAGAGCCAGGGCACTGTCCTAGAAGAAACCAGTGTTGGCTTGACCTGACACCACTTTGGGGCAGAGGCTTTTTTTTGGCTTCTTTCCTGAGCCAAACCTTACTACCAAAATGTTACTCAAGCTGCCAGTTCCTTGCAGTCATGAGTACAGCTACTTTCTCCTGGTTTTGATCCCTTTGTACACGTGTGAACGCACTGGCCCTGCCTGTGCTGCTGTGATAAACAGCTGGCTGTGTGACACCGTCCTGCTGTCCTCTAGCGGGTGGATGCAGAAGAGCTCAGGCACACTGCAAGGCCCCATCTCTGGTGGAAACTCTTTAAGTCAAGAGTAACAGCCCTGGGAGCTGAAGGACATGAGTGTCAGTGCCACCTCTGCAAGGCTCCAAGTGTCCAGGCAGCACAATGGACATTACAAATCCACAGACTGGATTGATTCCTCCCCATCTCTGCTCTTAAATGGTGAGAAACTCCTTTGCACGTGACCCTCTCCACTCACAGCCCCACGCTGAGCACCATGTGTGGGGCAAGATGAGTTCCCTGGGGAGGAGCAGTGGGCAGAGCAACTTTGAAGGGCTGAGGAGGAGGCTACAGGTTGCCTTGCCTGTGGGCACCCTACCCACTTGGCCATTTCCACCCCCTGGCTGGGGTTGCTGACACATGCCGAGCCCTCCCACATCTGCACACTTGTCTGCAGCCTGCTGAGATGGCATCTAGGGTAATTTCAGTGGCCAACAGTTTTGCTGCCCTGGTTTTCTGGAGCTTTCTGCAGCAGAGGGAAGCTCACTTGTGGCTTCAGCAAAGACTTGTTGGGGCTGGCTCCTGAGTTTAGAAACTCCTCCAGTTTCCCAGGATTCAGAGATCATCAACAGCCTTCATTCTACATGAAAGACACACTTCCATGAAGTCAGGCCTTCTCTAACATAGGAAGAGCAGTGCATGTGTGTGCATACATGCACGAGTGTGTTAAAAAACTTCCCAAACGCATACACCCAGCTGGGCACACTTCTGTCAGAAGAGGAAGGATGAGCGAGCACAAGGGTACCAGGTGGTGGCCAAGCTGCTGGCCAGGGTGTTGGTAGTGCTTGGGTAGAGCGGGACAGCTCGGTGGCAGGACCTGTATGGGGCAGAAATTAATCAGGCAACCGTAACTTCTTCTGTCTCGTTGTTCAGTAACTTTTAAGACTAGAATTTTCAGTAGCCGAGCTTGCAAGACCTTCGACAAGCCTCAGGAACCCGACAGTTCAAAGTTCTGCCGTAAGAGGGCACTCGGAGATAACCGCGTGAGTAAGTTCTCTTGCACCGGCCTGAGTTTTTCTTACTAAAAAAATAGAAGACTGATAGGAATGAATGACTTGTCTCGAACCAAAGTCTTATATTTAATTTTAGAAGGGATTTTTGCCATTGGTGACATAGACTAAGTGTAAAAGGGCGGCATTTACAGTAAACACAATTAAATTCCTGCTTTCCTGGAAGAGTCCTGAACTCAGGAGTCAGAGGGATGTGATTCAAATTTGTACTGCTGTATTCTCCTACTAAGAATGCGAGCTTTAAATTTTCCCTTCAAAGGAAAAACTACGTGGTCTAATGTGGGAAGTGGACCAAAGCAGCACATGCTCATGGTTAAAGAACAGAGCTACTGCAAGGCAGGGATGGGGCACTGTGGCATCTTCAGAGAAGCCTTTATAAGGAGCTCTCAGGTCTTGCTCTCTGTTGAGGAGGCTAGGTCCTGCCAAAAGGGGACTGGCAGCCATGACCCTCATAGTTACCACTGCATTTTTCCCACTGCATATGATCTCTAATGTTGAAAAAGCCAACCTGGTGCAGAGCTTTGAAAGGTTGCCTGCTGCAAGTCTGGTTGCTGGGGTCTGGAAGAGAAAATTTCATCCTCCTTAAGCCCAAACTTGTCTTGCTGTGGTGCTTGCCGAGGCAGAGGCAGTTGTGTTCTCTAAGTATAAGCCACTGATGAATGGATGCAGGATACTTCGCACAGCATCGTTCACTGGCTACCTCTTGCAGAGTTCCTTAAAATGCTGCTGCTGCCCTTCCACATCAGGTATATAATGCACTGCCACCCCAGCCCCTGGCTGCTGTTATTGATCGTCTCCTGGCATAAAAGGCAGGTCCAGGGGAAAAGAGGATTAGAGCTGTGGGGGCTGCTGCCTTCCAAGGTACTGCTGCAGGACTGGTGGGGCAGCTGGGGAGAGGACAACCCCAAAGCTAGCCATGAGCTTCAACTCCAGAGCTGGAAGAGCTGGTTGGATGCTGCCTATTCTTCCCTCTTGTGCTTGGACAACACCTTGGCTCAAAGCAAGCTCAAAACATCTTTTTCTGAAAGTATCCTTTTGCTATGCTCTTTATCAAATACAGGGTACATTTCACGCTTTCATTAGCTTGGACAAATACATCTGCTTCATGATGCAGCTCAAGGGCAGCTGCTCAGTAAATTAAAACTGAAGAGAGAGCAAGTGTTATTTGTGTCCCAGTTGCCCTGCAGGGCAACAATAGTCAATCTCGGCCTCTTCTTGAAGAACCACAGAGGGAGACAAACACCAGAGCCAGTTGGTGACAGTGTGATGCCAGAGCACAGAAGCAGACTCAGGTTCAAACCACGGCAGCACTCAAGAGCAGGAGACTGAACTCCTGGCCTCCAGCCGTAGGGTGAGAATTGCTCTCACAGAAACCAAAGCGCTGTGCTCTCTGGGCTGTGCTATAACAGACCACCAGACTGAGAAAGCTTCAAAAGCTCTGTCTGATGTTATTGAAGCTACCAAGCAAAGAGGTTTGAGCATGCTCTGGGAAGATTTGTCCCCTGGTGTCACAGAAAAATATTCATGCACCTAATGTACTGCAGAATCTCTTTGGGTATAGTTTAGGTTTTAAGAAAATAAAGTCCTTGTGACCCTCCCACAATCACTACATCCTTAGGGTTTTGCTAGATAAGCACCTCTGCATAAATTAGATGTGCTTTAGCTGGGGCAGCGAAGTCTAGTTTCACACTTTGTGAAAATCAGAAGGGAGCTTTGAGTCAGGGCTGATTCTAGTTTAAGTTGCTGATTCTGGGTTTGTCCTATTTTACCAATATTTGGTGATCAACCTCTGGGCTGCATGAGTTCCCCCCCTACTCTGTCATGGGGAGAGCGTGAAGCCCCGTCATGTTTCCCACACAGGGCATGCATGCTTGGGTGAGCACGCTGCTCCCCATGCTCATTGACCCTGTGGCTCCTGCATCCTCAGCAGAGCCCTGATGTCCCTCTCCTGCAGTGATGAGGTGACAAAACTTGTCTTCTAGTGATATGCCCGTAGCTTCTCCCTGTCTTGAGCTCAGCCTTTCCACTATAGGTCAACCTAGAGCTAACTTTGTCTGAGATGAGGTACTGATTTGTATGGGAATGGGCAGGGTTACAACAAACTAAAACTGGACTCTGCCATAGCTTTCAGATGCAAAATTAACTCTGATGTGATTTTAGCAGTTACAGTTAAAGATTGTTTGCTGTGCCTTTTTCAATGTTGTTTTTCAAGAATGGAAACCAAAAATACTTAAAATATTTGCTATTCTCTCCTCAAATCTGCTTTTACTATCACGTATAATGCAATAACATAAATTGTTCAAGATAAAACACCAGATACTCGGAAATAATAGCCTGGGGAAGGAAGGAACTGAAAATTTCTCAACCTGTTCCAACTCTAATAATCTGAAAAAAAAAAAAAAAGCCCCACACTAATTTCAAGGTTTTCTGAGAGGAAGGAGGTAGAAGGAATGGGATATTTGACCACCATGCTATCAGCAAGGGTTTATTGTCTGTCAGGGCAAAAAAAGTGAAAGAGCAATCCTTTTATGTTGAGCTCAAGTTCACAAAATGTAATAGTTAATTAAATTGCTCTTGGGAAAATCTGAGGTCAATCTAATACACACTCAGTCTAACTGTAATTATTGCATTAAATACAATTAACTGTTGAACCAGTAGTTAAAGATGATCTTCCTTTTGATGAGCAAGAGATGATCTTTAATGACTAGTGATTCTGTGATTCTTCAACATCTCTGTCTGCCATTTTACCTTTAAAATTGAGACAGCAGGCAAATAGCTTCGCAGCCCAGAGGGAATTTGCAGCTTGCTATAAATGCACACAGAGGCTTTGTAAGAGCAAACTGAATTCCTCAGCTGTATACGGGCAGATTCCTTAAATCAGTGCAGTCATGCTCACAGAAATAAAAAATGGACCTGTCATCTCTGAGGAGCAGTTAGTCCACTGCTATGCTCCCATGGGAAAGGGAAAGGCAATTTTCCCAACCAAAGGAACTGCTCCGCAATGTGAGAGATCATTGAGATGCAAGTAACAAACCAAAACAGATGAAATATGTGCAAAGTAAATAGATCAAAGACATTGAGATAATTAATTACCAGCGGTCCAGTTCTCAGAGAAAGACTGTTCATTCACAAAGAAGCCACTGTACCCGACACTTCCCAATATTGGTGTCTACAGCACGGATTTGCTGACATTTGTTAATGAGTAAAGACAGAATTATTATGCCAGATAACTGGCTGCCCTAAAAATTTATGTTCTGTTATGATAATGCCTTGGCCTACAAATAAACCTCAGTACATTAATAGTATTTCAGTTTAAGTAAAAGTGCCAAGTCCATTTTTGTACTTACTAATGTGCAAGTTTTTATCTCGATCTGCTAATAATTCATATGCTTACACAGCCATTTCAAAAGAAAACTCAACAGCATTTGAAACCAAATTCTCTTAATTCTTAGTGCCTGGATACCCATCTTTTTAATCCCATTAGCGCAGCGTGAATGTTTCTGCTGTGAGGACAGCAAGCGTGGAAAGGATGAAGCCCTGCGTTAGTGCTGGCTCTTTGCCTGCCGCACACTGAGATGGTCTCATCCCCTAAGGAGTTATTGGAATGACATACAGAAATGGACTGAACCTATTTTGTGTTGCACGCTTCAGTCTGATGGGGAGCTGAGCACCTTGAAGGCACAGTAAGGCTTGAGGCTGCAGGGTTATTTCTGCAAGGAGGGGTGTGATATGAACAAGGTGTGAACAGTAACTTTTAGTTGCTGAGTCTGCAAACCCAAAGGATTTGCTGGGAGCAAGCACTAAGCTGAAAGGCACCAGGAGGAGTGAGGAGAGAAAGATGCTGATTGCTAATGGGGGGGGGAGTATGGCACCGGACACCTACCTTCTGCCAAAACCAAAACTGCCAAGGGCTCAATTTAGCTGTTAAGTATCTAAATCTCTTTGAGCAGTGGCATTATAAGCACCCTGGGGAATCTGTATGTTTCTCAGGGAGTTTCCGAGGGATGGTAGGGGTGTTCATCCCACCCATCCCCAGCACCTTCTCCACTGCGTCCTTTTGATTCCTAAACACTTCATGAGTGGCTGAGGGCACAGGGCTGGAAGTCCAGGCCCCACTGTTTCTCCCGCTCCTTAAAGGAAAGCAAACTGCTCTCCTGGGAAGAGGACCAGTACAGTGCAACAGAGTCCATACAGTGGCAGGGAGGTGGGGACACGTGGGAGGCCAGGTCTCTCACATAGGTAGGTGTTAGCAAGTTGTGACTTTCACCATCTTTGCAGGCAATGGAGATGCATGTGGGGGGCAAGCCTGAGCTTTGCAGGATGTGGGATGGGAACCAGGGGCTTTGGGGCAAGAAGGATGCGGGATTCAGGAGGAAGAAGGCATTGTTGGGGTGGAGTAGTCTTTCCTTCCTCTTTCCTCTCTTTTTTCCTTTCCAAAACACACAGCAGCCCTCACCTGGATAGATGGATGGATGGATGGATGGATGGATGGATGGATGGATGGATAATTGGTAAGGGGTGACTGGTTCGTCCTCTTCCAGGATTACCCCCATACAATCATATCCCAACTGACCATGTTCAAACCAGACAGGCTTCCAAGTGTTTTCCTGTGAAAATTTGTTGCAGATTCTCTCTGCCTATTAACAACAATTCAGCAACTGTTAAAAAAAACTGGATAAAGCACTCTGTCTATTTATACAAATGAGGGGGCTGCAGCACATCAGCTGTGAGACTTTGGGCTTCATATCTGGCAAAGACCCTGCCATTGTCAGCACACAACCACTTCTCCAGCTTTAACACTCTCTCAGAATAGTGTTCTCCCACCAGGTTATAGAGCCTAAGCCAAGGGATTTAAGGAGCAGCAAGCGATAGGGGACAAGCCTGGAGGCTTAGTTTACTCGGTTTAGCACAGACCTTTAATTTTAGCCACCGTGAATATAATAAGGCCTTTTCTTTATTTGACTATGCAGCTATGGGGCAGAAAGGGCAGAGGAGCTTAAAAGACTTATTCATGAAGCAGGGCTGCTGTGTTAAGTCCACTATTTACACACTGCGAATGTAGTTCATTCATATTAATGCAATGTGGAGGAAAATGGATGCATATCGTGTGTCTCCATCTCCACTGCAGTACAGAGGCTGAAAGTGCGACCAGAGGCCAACAATCTTTGTGTTTTCCCTTCTGCAAAATGGAAAGCTCACCTACGCACAAGCGCTGAAAGGGTTTTCTGAGACCTTTCAAAACAGAACAAAATTTGCTCATGTTCTGTGACTCAGGCACTGCTATAAAAATTCTCTATCATCTTCCTGTTCTATTTTAAGCAGAAAGATTTCCCAGCTAAGGGAAAAATAGTCCAAGTTTGAGATGTTATTAGCATTTTTCAAGAATTCCTGCTTCCAGTCACTTGCTTGTGCCAGGCAAATTAGCTTTGCTGAACTTCGGCACGGTTTATGCAGAATATTTTGAGGTGTTACAGGCAGACCTTTAGGTTGTAGATTGATGAAACCTCGGTACAAGCACAGAAGAATGGCAAAAACTTGTCATCTTTGCAAGTTACATCCCTGAAGTGGTTTAACTGTACCCACACACCCTTCTCCTATTGTTATCTGTAAGTCAGAAATTAACTGCGGTTTTACGGTAAGAAGAACAGAAAAACCAAGGCCAAAACAGCTGTTTTGCTTCCAGAAGCCTGTGTCAGGGCTGGGGGAGGAGAGCTGAGTGACAGATGCCACCTATTCTCAGTGTGGGCAGTCCAGCAGCCAGCAGGGACAGGGGGACCCTGTCCGTGGGCCATGCCTGGCTGCCACCAGTCCCCCTCAGCGCCTGGGGACACCCAGTGAACAGAGCTGAAGCTGTGACAGTGAACACTTCTGAAGCTGTGACAGCCATTCAGCTGCTTTTGCAGGTGCATTTGGTGCTTCATGCAGCCAGCACTGGCCTGCGTGAAGAGTGTATAGCAAAGCACCCCAGCCATGCTCAGCCACTGATGCTGGGGACACTCGAGGCAGGACTGTGCACAGCACATCAGATGCCACCATGGGAGAACAAAGGAGTAAAGGACTATAACCTTTCCCACTCCTGCACCCTGTCCAACAGCAGCACTCCTTTCCCTCCAGCTGTCACAGCTGAAAATACACTATGAGCAGCCTGCCAGACCTACTGGATAAGGACTCCTGAAATAACACCTTTTCCCACCCCTCTCTGCCCGAAGCAGAATTATTTGCAAGCTCTACACAACACAGGGACTAACCATGGGAACACCTATTTGAACAGATACTTTTTTAGCTACTCATTTTCAAAGTGAAAGTGCCTGGAGAGAAGCCAACAGTGATTCTCAGGCATCTCTGAGCTGCTGGGTAATTTGGCTGTAGCAGAAGGACTGGGGTGTGGGGGTCAGCGTGGTAGAGAACCAATTTTATCTGGCTCACAGATTTACAGTCACTCTTTCCAGGAATATGGTCAGAAGTACTGTAGTTCAAAAGGTGCATTTCTTTGCTTGGCCACCCTTGTTTTGCAGATGATTTTCTGATTTTTGTCCTGACTTGAACATTTCAAAAAAGGATGCACACCAAGAAGTCACTCCTGGAAAGCTGCAGCCTTCTTTCTTGGTTCTTGGGGATTATCAAGGCTGTGGAGACCAGAACATGTGTTTTTCCTACTGCATTAAACATTTTGAATGTATGCTAAAAATGTTAATATGTTATTGAAGGGACTGGAATTTTTCCTTCAGGTGTGATGCCTTTAGGCCACTTGTGTTTCACACACAGTTGCAGGTAAGGGCTTGTTACATTGGCAGAAACATGCACTTAATGAATTGTTAGTCTGTCTTACTATAGTCGATAAGAGAGCTCAGCAGTCACTCAGCTTTACTGTATCCTACTTTTTCCTCAAAAGCTCTGCCCTGCAGTCAGAGCTGCAGCAAGGCTGGGGCAAGAGAGACATCCGTTCTCCAAGGAAAGTCCTACATGGGTGCAAACACACCAGGACCCCGCTGGCTGCTGTGAGCACCTGGGAAAGCAGCCAGGAGATGTGCAGTGAGCAGGAGGTGACAGCAGCAATGGGAAGGAGCCCAAGAAGGAGGAGGAGAGGACACCAGAGCGCCAGGAATAAAACCTCCGGAAACAGAGGTGGGGGCAAGGCGACAGATTTCTCCCCGTCTCTGGCAGCACACCAGCGTGATTGTGCTGATAGCCTGGTTGGTTCTCCCTAAAGCTGCACAGCCCTGGCACCACAGTCCAAAGCAGCAAGGAAGCTCCCTGGGAGGCTGGGTATGTCCCTGGGTGCAGCCTGGCAGCAGAACAGGCACGAGGGAGCAGACAGCCTGGGGATGCCAGGGCCACACATGGCACCTCTTGACCAGGGGTCTGGCCCCCCAGCAGCAAACTATACCTCACAGACACAGCCCTGGGGGGATCTGCTCAGTCCCGCTGGCCCATGGGGGTTGTGGGCCTGCTTCACAGTGGGAAAGGCTAGTGGCACACGCCCTTGCTCTTGGAGAAGCCTCTTACTCCTCCTGACAACTTTGCAGAAGTTGGATATAAGCTGGATGCTCTGCTCGGATAATACCTGACGGTGTGTCCACCTCAGGGATCTCAGGGCCCTTCTGGAGATGTTGGCTTCCCTTTCTGGCTAGCTTCATTGTCACTTGTGGTGTGGCTATTTCATCCTCATTGCATATTTTTGGTCAAAATACTCCCATACTGACTCATCTTTATCTCAAAGCCTCAGAGAGCCAGCAGGATGAGCTCTCCTGGAGGTATTGGTCAATATGCATGGATAAGGGCTGGAGTTTTGCAGTATAACTTGAACCAGCATCAGGTTTCATTTGGGCTTCTCAATTCAGATTTAATAGGCAATTTGAAGACATTAAGGTAGCAAAGGGCACATTCCCAGGTAGCTGTGCTCAACACGTAGGCACAGGCTTTCTTGCTGGATGTTGGCAAGGTCTTATTGCACATCCACGGGCAGCATCTTGGGGGACAAAGCGCATTCAGGGCATCAGAGCTGATGAAGAAAATGCCACATGCCAGGAGATAGATCCATATGGCTTTGCAGAAGGGTAGAATTCTAGGAGGGGGGGAATCACTGGGCTGAACTGATCATTTCCAAACAGCACAGAGCTCATTGACTTGGCTGGGAGGTGAGTGTGCTCCCTTCCCACTGCTGTCCTCACCACCTTGCAGGACCATGCCTGTATTTTGACTCCTGAACGCAAGGCCTCAGCGTGGCCAGGCACTGGTCCCAGTCTCTCTAGCAAGCAGAGCGTGTTGTTCCGCCTGTCTGCTCACAGCTTTTGCCTTTCTTCTGTCCTCCTGCTATTCTATCGCTACCATAAAATGCAGTTCTGACCTTTTTGTCCTCGGCAAGCTATTCATTTAAAATACAAATGCTGTCCTCAAACAGCAGTCATTAATATGGGGCAGCAAATTCTTTTCTTTGTTCTTTATTGTTGATTTCCCCCCATTGGGAAACTGGGTGGCAGGAGAACTGCATAGCTGCAGGAGCAGCTTGCTAATTGCATACTTTCAAATACTAATTTGTATGGGTTTGCTTGGTTATAAAGGGAAAAAGAAACAAGCCAGGGGGTAATAAAAAAATGTCAAGGTTATAAACCCCACAGAAATTCTCCAGCCTGGAATTTTTATTAATTCTTTAAATGTAAATTGCAGGCCCACGGCTGCACATCCGTGCCTCCCGCCGAGCGCCAGGTAGCGCGGCGCAATTCGCCCTGCAGACCTTCGGCGCGGCACTCAACCCGAGGTGCTGAGCTCTGCCCTTGGCTGCCCAGGAGCACGGTCGGTGAGACGCCAGCCAGACCAGTGTTCCCAATGCGGGTATCGCTCCCAGCTGGCGCCCGACTGGCTGCAGGCAGGAGCGGGATCAGACCGTGGAGAGGCGTGAAACTGTTCCTGCTTTGGGGAGCTGTTGTTTGGAGTTCTATCATGGTCATGTTGTGCCTGTGAGGGTCTAAGGAAAGAGGTGATAGAAGATACACATCAAGGGGTGACAATTTTTACTAGAGCAAGAGGGATAGCTGAAAAAAAGACAAATCTTTGGATACCTGTGCTGAGACGGCTGCTCAGTTTCCCTTAGGTGTGTGAACCTCTCAGCCCCGCCAAGGAAAATGGTTACTCAACATGAACCGCAAGCTTTCACTGTTTTGTAATGTGATGGGAAGGTTTGGAATGGAAAGCAAAACAAGATTTACAGACATGCAGTTCTTTTAAGTGTTCAAGCCCTCACCTACCAGCTCCCGCTAGGTTATAAGAGATGCTGTTTTTAAAGCTGTCTTTTTTGCCTGTTTCCAGGTTTTTTGCCATACTCAATGTCTTTCTACAGGTTCACCCTTACCACCAACTGACATCTGCCACTTTTCCTCTCTTTTTAAAAGGATATTTTTACATGCTGTCTTTTAAGAAGCTCACACTGCCCATACACAGTATTAATGCATGACGGGAGCATTTCTACTTACAGCAACCAGATCTGTCTCATTTGGACATTATTCTCACTTTACCTCCTTCCCTGTCTCTATCACTTGTAGTCACAGGTTTGGAGAAGCACTCCAACACCCAGTAAGAGCAGTGCATCCTGTGTTCGCCCTCAGCACCAGCACTGCCCTTGCATCTGAGGACCGCGGCTGCTGGTGACCACTGCTGCCTGCAGAGACGTCCCCCAGCGGTGCTGCTGCCTGTGAGAGGGTGCTTGGAAACATGTGCCGAGCTACTGTAAATGTGGCAGATAACCAGCTCTAAGAACCTGCTGTCATGCTCCTGCATGAAGGCTGTGACAGTGGCCGGTGCCAGGAGGGACCTTCCCAGAGCAGCAAGTGTTGAAGCAACAGGCATGGCATGGGGTTCACCATTGTCTGCTCAGAGCTGCCACCGTATCAGCAGCTAAAGATACTGGAGGGCTCCAAGGTTGTGAATGTGAGGGAGGAGAAGCCAAGGAAAAAAATTAACCATGTTATTTTGTGTCTGTTTGCACAGGAAGGGTAGCTATCTCTGTTTTCACTCTCCTGTTACATTATGCGATACAGAGTCAAAATGGATTTTATTATGTACCACTCTCATTAAAAAAAAAAATTGTTTCCCAGTATATATTACAGTAGGCCAGTGTTATTTCCTCCTCTGCTTAATAATAATGGTTGCATGACAACATCAAGGGAAAAAAAAAAGCATGCAGAGGCACCAGCTCTCTCAAAAATAACATATTGTATTTCACTGATGAGAAAAGGTCAGAGTCATTGGCTAGTCACACGGTTCAGGTGGGTTTGCAGTGGGAAGCACCGTAACCACAGGACAGCGCAGCAACAAAACCCATATCTAATTATAACAGAATCACAGAATGGTGGGGGTTGGAAGGGACCTCAGGAGATCAACTAGCCCACCCCCCCTGCCAAAGCAGGTTCACCTAGAGCAAGTTGCACAGGAAAGCATTCAGGCAGGTTTTGAACATCTCCAGAGATGGAGACTCCACAACCTCTCTGGGCAGCCTGTCCCAGTGCTCTGGCACCCTCACAGTAAAGAAGCTTTTCCTTAAGTTTGTGTGGAACTTCCGGTTTTACTGTTTGTGTCCATGGCCCCTTGTCCTGTCACCAGCCACCACCAAAAAGAGTCTGGTCCCATCCATTTGGCCCCCACATTTCAGATATTTATAGACATTGATAAGATCCCCTCTCAGTCTTCTCTTCTCCAGGCTGAAGAGTCCCAGCTCTCTCAGCCTCTCCTCGTAAGGCAGATGCTCCAGGCCCTTATCATCTTTGTGGCCTCTGCTGGACCCTCTCTAGAAGATCCCTGTCCCTCTTGAACTGAGGAGCCCAGAAATGGACACAGTATTCCAGATGTGGCCTCACCAGGGCAGAGTAGAGGGAGAGGAGAACCTCCCTCGACCTGCTGGCCACACTCTTTTTAATGCACCTAGGAGACTGTTGGCCTTCCTGGCCACAAGGGCACAGTGCTGGCTCATGGCCAACCTGCTGTCCACCAGCACACCCAGGTCCTTTTCCTCAGAGCTCCTCTCCAGCAGGTCAGCCCCCAACCTGTACTGGTGCATGTGGTTATTCCTCCCCAGGTGAAGGACTCTACACTTGCTCTTGTTGAACCTCATCAGGTTCCTTTCTGCCCAACTCTCCAGTGTGTCCAGGTCTTGCTGAATGGCAGCACAGCCTTCTGGTGTGTCAGCCACTCCTCCCAACTTCGTATCGTCAGCAAACTTGCTGAGGGTGGACACTACCCCTACATCCAGGTCGTTGATGAAGATGTTAAGATATAACATATACAAATGCTGTGTTGGTTGGGAACTGATACCTGATGGTTGTTTCTCAGTTTATAATGGGCAACACAGTGGATCCCTTGACAGGAATCTTTGGGTTTTTTTGAGTTATGTGATGCTTAAGATAATTGACCCTTTCATTTCCTTAATGGGAAGAGAAAGGATGAGTCAGTAACCTTTATGGCTCATTATTATGGAAATACTGTATTCAAGGAGAGAATTGGAGGTCAGTGCTCAGCAGCTTGCAAGTCATCAGAATAAACCCACTTGGCCACAGCAAATAAGACCCGCAGCATCTCTTGTTTTCAATAGTTGATGCTGTCTGGCTTTCAAACCTCCACACTCTCTCATTAGAGGGGTCTTCCCTGCCCCAAGCCTACAAGAGGTGGGCTGTGGTGGGCTCTGAATCCACAGTCTACATTTTGTCATGGCTTTCTTGTGTTCTGGAAAACAGAAGGTGGGTGGATTTAAAATCATAAAGAGTTTGAAGTGCTCTACTATCATGTATTACTGGTTCTTAGTAGGCTTGTTTCACATCAGCTAAGCTATCACCACAAGGCTGGGTGCTAGCAGATGTAATCCCCAGGACCTGAGTTCCTGTAGCCACACTGTGGGTTCTGCCTTTGCCCCCGTGGTGTTTGCTGCTTGATGGTGGCCTGGTGGTGGAGGGGATGTCTGCTGAACACGAGCAGACAATGTGCGCTTGCA
>NW_010293952.1:0-34012 GCF_000700745.2 Antrostomus carolinensis
GCCTTTGTGGGGATCGCTTCGTCCCCCCCAACCCACACCAGCTCTTGGGGTTGGCAGGAAGGTGCCGCTGCCCTTAGGCTTTAGGGGAAGCCTGGAACTGCCGAGCTGCCTCGAAGGGGTCTCCGGAAGGTGAGAGGAAGGTGGCCTGTGTGTGTGAACCCTGTAGGCTTGGATTTGCCTGTGCAGGAATCTGTGCCTTGCTGGGAAACTTCCAGTGGTATCTCCAAACAGAATGCAGTTGGGAAGTGTTTTCTTAAAGGAATGTCACTGTTTCAAACTGATTAAAAGCCTAAGCTCTTTTACAGCGAGAAAATTAAGTGAGAGCTGGCATGAACTGGTCTCTTGGGAACACGGAAGCTCTAAGAAGTTATTTCCTGATGAGCAGGAGTGTTGGGCCTGGCTGCTGTGCTGGCCTGGCCTCTCTCCCTGGCCCCTTCTTTCCTCTGTGTTCCCGGTGACACGCTGTGTGCCCAGGCAGAGGGCTGGCTGCCCTGGCACCAGTCTGAGGGAGCAGGGCTGAGCGCTCAGGCTCTGGCCCCCACATCCTCAGCAGCAGCAGCAGTTCTGTCTCTTTTCCTTCCTAACTGAGGGAATCACTTTGGGTCTCCTAACTACCTGGATTGATTTGTGTTTTGTGACACTTGTAGGAATTTGGTTATCACTGAAATTTTTGCCATCTTCAAACTTTTTTTTTGGATGGATTTAAAAAAGGAAGCTGGTTGTGAAGAGGCTAACAGGCAGCATGGTTGTTGAGCTTCCATGAGAAGCTAAGGACAACATGAAAATGATAAGTGCTGCACTGAAATATGTGCAGTAAAATGTTTATATTTAGATGGACATATTCGAAACTTTGCATTAACATGAGGGTCATGTGTGGGAAGTCTCTCTTTCAACTCCTCAAATCATCTCTCTTCTTTTGTTGCAGGCACTGTAAAAATATTCTGAATCCCTCTCTATACTACTGAAGATAATATTATACACAGCTTTATAATATTTGAGATAATATTAGCTGCACTCAAATAAATAATAAAATTAAAATTTGGATTATGTTGGCTTTCTGCACAGAAAGTGTCTGTTACTAGATGTCTAAATTGTTTCTATTGCCTAGGGAAAAGTAGATTGTGACTTATTTTTATAAATACAGTAAGTTGGGTTATAAGAGAGCAAGTTTCTTTTACTAGGAATCTGTTATTTTAGATTTCTTACTTTGTTTATCTGCTTAATTTTTAGGTGCTAAAAGTAGGTAACCATCCTTACCAAATACCTGGAATGTTGAAAGTTTTACTGTCTTAATGCTACATAACATAATATTGTTATGTTATTGCTATATCAGCAAATAAATTGGAATACAGTTTACAAGATGCCAACTGTTGAAGATCCAGGTAGTGAACAAAACATAATTGCACATTGGATGTCCGATAGTTCCCGTGCTGGAGTCTTATTAGATCCTAGTTTTACTGGTTTGAAAATCAACAAAGAAAATTTATTATCTGGACCTGAAAACATCACAGCTTCCCCTGCTGAAGTGTTGCATCTTTCAGACAGCTGTTCCATAAGTGAAGATTCCTTGTGTGAAGAGTCTGGCAGCTCTTGTGCCCTTCAGCAGTACAGCACTGAAATGTCCTTCCCAGCAGCAGTGTGTAACGTAGAATCTTCTAAACCAGACTTTGTCCGTGGTGAAGTGGATGGTCAAAATAACTGTGATCACAGTGATCCTCTCTTACAAAAGCTTGAACAGGTAAAAGTTCTAAGAATTCCTTTATGTAGATCGATTAAGATATATTTTGTTCTTGCATATGCCTTGTTGTACCTGGAAGGAAGCAAACTCTTTGCAATGCATAGAACACAGCAAGCTTAAAGACCAAGTCCTAAGTCACCGTTTTGCATGCATAAAAACCGGTGTCGTCCTCGTGATGTGCAGTTATTGAGTCTAACTTCCATCATTTCCAGCTGGAGCAGGTTCCAGTTTAAAATGAAATTGCATTCAGTGTCAGTGTACTTGTTCTCAAAATCTTTTTACCTGGAAAGGTACTCGCAGTTTTACAATGTTCCATTGTTTCTTCACTTCAAGCTGTGAAAATGGGGTGCTGGTCATTACAGTGGTAGTACTTCACCACAGATATTCACAACATGGTGAAGTTGTATGTTCCCATGAAGAGCAACAACATATGTTAGTTCTCAAAGTAGATAGGTACACCCATATACCTGGTTCTGTTTAGACGAAGAGAGATGTTAGTGTTGAATGCGATGAAGTATCCAAGACCTTGGGACAAAAAGATTTGGAGTCACAATGCTGTGATGTTACTGTGTTTTTCCAGTGCAAGCATGTCAGTTAATCCACTGTAACTGGCTCTGTGTTCGCTCGTAGCTCTTCCCAATTACTAGATATAAATTGTGTTAGCAGAAAGTGTTCAGAGGCACTTTAATAGCTCTTGCTGTTAAGGGTTAAGAACTCACTTACCTCCTTGTCCGTTCTCCTAGCAGCTACCTCAGCACAAATGCCTGTCTGTTCACTCAAGTAGGGTGTGTGTATGAGTCTAGAGTAGAATTCCACAACTTTTCTGGTGCTATAAAAGTTTTCTCCTCTATTTTACATGATAGGAAAATATTTATTCACTTTTTCAGTATTGCCAGCAGTATCAAACAGTGGCTAAACGACAGATATTAGCTGGTTTAACAGTATCTTAGGAGGAATTGTTAAGTCACCTGTCTTAGAAAGTTATTGACAATCTAATATTTTATAAAGAAATAAATCTGATGCTTGTAATGTTGAATGTAGTTTTGGATGTATGAGATGTTTGGTTTTCTGAGAATATTATTATCAGAACGGGTAGAAGTATGATTTCTTTAATAAATTAAGTGAAGGGGTTGGAGATGAGACTTACATGGTCTTTGGATCTTGATCATTAGCTCACAGCTTCTACTTGCATAGTACCTTACTTCTGTTTTCACTGAATTGTAAGGGACTACAATGAGAATTCAAGGGAAATTTTTCTTACCTGTTGGCTGACAGATGTGGTCCAATTGTTGGTCCTTAGAAGGATTTCATCAGGCCTCCTGTCTTTCCTTTGGAGGAGCTGAACCAGCACATGCATATGTGTTGGAGATACAGAGATGGGCATGAAGGCCCACCACCCACTGCTGTGCTTTATAGAACAATGTAGGGTAGAGAATACCCTGCCTTCATATGGTCCTTGAGGGTGGTCTTGAGGCGTGTTCAGGGACTCCTGCTACACAAGAAAATGAAGACTGGTTTACTGAACTTAATCAGTATTTTAATTCTTCTTTTCAGGCAGGTTCATGAGACTTAATGTTCTCTGGTGCTCTTTTTCCTCTCTCTTGGTCCTTTGTATCAGTGCTATTCACTGTGACTGAGATCTTGAAGAGGACAAAAAAACCCAACAAATCACACTTTTTCTAAAGCTTTAATTATTGCCAAGTATTTAACATTTTAATAAAAACATGGTATAGTAGAAGTTAATGTTAAAAGAGCAGAATTTGAATGTTTTTCCCATGTAGTATAAATTAGTGTTCTGATTCCTATTGTTTGTAGATTGGTCAGTTAAAGACTAGTGGAACTGTTAATTGGGCAAACTGGAAATAGCATGTGCATTCATGGATAGAAAAAATTGAAAATTTTGTTTAGCATAGCGTTTCATATTCTTAATTTCTTTCATATTATGCTTACCTAATGGAACATCTTTAAAACAAGAAATACTCATTGTCTTGGTGACACTAATCCTGTGGTACTTTCTAAGTAAACCTAGCCTCTAATACTTTTTTTTTGTCTGAAAAGCTGAAGGAATTGCAACAACAGAAACAGGAGCAGCTAAAGAAACAACAGATGGAGCAACTTCAAAGGCTAATGGAAGAGCAGCAGAAGCTGCTTAGCATGGTATCTGGCCAGACAGCAGTTCTTGGTAAGTTGAGATAGAAAGCATATGACATTCTTATAGTAAACTGAAGAATTTAATCTCATTTTCCAGATAAAATCTGAAAGTGTGTTCAGTGTTCTTCATTTTAAAGACTACTTGATTAGTCAAAGATAGATGCTGCATCACTTCAGTGCCTGAAAGTTGAGCGCTACTTTGGAAGGAATACTAATCCTGTTTTGATAAAAGGCCAGCTGTAATTGTAACTTGATCAATATGCACTACAATGGGGGCCCTTGTTTTGAATAACATACTTTAAATATAAAAGACATTGCAAAACAAACAGTTGCTTTCCTTTCTGTTTAACTGTTTCTCACAACGCTTTTGATTGCTTTAAGCTACCACAGTATTCAGATGAAGTGGTCCCTCCTTGTTCGTCCTCATGCAGCACAAATTTGTTCAGGTGACGAATTGAACTAGACCGGGGAGCTGATCTGTGTTTGAAAAACAACCATTTGTAACCTGTATCAGTTTTCCAGTCTCTTTTGCTGTGTGCAAAGTGAGGGGACAGTGCTGAGCTGGAAAAAGCTTTTAGAGTTGAGTAGGAGTATTTTCTCCTGTTGGCAGTATCAGTCCAACCTGACTTAAATGGTTATCTTTCTTTCACCCTGACTATCTGAGAAAATGAATTTAGGGCTTAGCCTTAGGAGAACAACATCCAGGTTGCCTAATTGTTGATCCATAACATAAGAATGGAGGCAGGGTGGTCAATCTTGCCCTTCAGTGCCATTTCTTTTCTCCCGTGGAACAGTGGTGTTGTAATACAAATACAATGACACAGCCACTTTTTTCTTCTAATTTCAAGGCTGTACTCTCATGGCTGAAAGTCCAAAGACAAGACCTGGGCCGTCAGTGAGCTTAACAACTTTACACCAAGTGCCATCACCTGGGTATCAGAATCACTTTGAAGACAGAGCTTATGCTCCGATTGTTTCTCCACAAACACAGGACAGTGATTTTTCACAAAAGTTAAACAACAAAGAATGCACCTCATCTTTGAAGAACAGTCTTTCAGGAGTGTCTGCCTGTGAGAAACAAGGTCTGGCTGTGCCTCTGAAAATGCAGAATTGTTTGAAAAACGAGGAAGACATATATGTTACTGGTTAGTCATTTATAGAAAGATAACTCAGTGTGTGGTGGGTTTTTTTTCCCCCTTGTAATTTTCTACTACTTATTGTGAAGATTTTATACAAGTGTTGGTTTACTTGATTTGTTGGTTGTTTTACTGACAGCTTGCAGACATCAGAGTGTTCCTGTTGGTGTCCATGGGAGTTTTGTTAAAAGCAGCATGAGGAAAAAAATCAAGTTCTTCTGTCTGTATGAAATGCTTGTCTGTTTAAAAAAAAAATAAAATACAATACTTACTGCTAAAGGACTTAAGTATTGTATTTTTTTCCTAAAACAGGTATGATAAAGACTGAGGAAAATAGCAAGTACTGACAGATATTGGGTAGCTGAACTGTCTGAGCTGACCTGTACCCACATTTTCATATGGCAAATGGAAAATAACACAGGGATACAGAATGTCTTCAGACCAGCTCTGTTGTGGGGATTAGTGACTGAACTGGAATTAGAAGTCAAGATGGGTTAGCAAAGAGATCCCATCATATGACTAAAATTTATTTGTACATCAGACGCAGTGCACTGAAGTTCTCTATCTTTCCTCCTCTTCTCAATTTTACCATTGGCACCAGTGTGACTACTGTGCTGCTCTGACTGGAATAGTGGCTTTGGTTTTAATCTCGCAGCTTAATAAGGTTGCTGAAAACCTGTTGAGATTTTTGGGAAAAGGTGTGAGGTTTGCATTTCGTCATACTTCATACCAGCTTTAAAGCTCTTAATCAGAGGGCTTGGTCTAAGAGGATGTGAAGGGATAAATTGATCTTGATTTATACATATATACATGGGAAACAGAAACTTGATAAGAGAGCTCTTCAGTACAGCAGGCATCCAGATTTGTTAGCTTGTTTGTTTTTAGGCCATAAAGTAACAACAGCAAAGAAGAACAGAATGGATTATTTAAGGTCTGTGGAAGATTTTAATATCCAATTGGGTGTTACTTTAAAAAGAAAGCTCAAATTTGAATAAGAGTTAATTTGGGGAAATTTTAGGACTATTTTATATAGTAACTCAGACTGCATTACCATGAAACTCCCTTCTGGTTTTAATCTGACCTGAATACTGCTTAAAATGTGAGCTAAAAACTGATTTGTTGTTGGGGTGGGAAACAAAAAGAATTCTATTAATTTCACAGGGAAAAACATGTGGTGTGCAGAACAAAATATGGAAATATTAATGGAGAGTGAAGATCATCACATCGATCCTGTACGTGCAGAAAGTGCAAATCTCTCTGAAAATTCCAACAGAGGAAAACATTTATGGACTAATACAGAGGAAAGGTAACACAAACCATTATTATGCAGTTTTTATCGAATAGATAATACAAGTTGAATTCTGAGTCCTGATTGAAAGAGTCTGGTATTCTCAATTTGCATAGGTTTCTCAACCAAGGTACTGTGGAGACCTGTAGTAAGAGAGTCTGTGGCTTGAAACTGTTCGTGCTGTGAAAGATGTGATGGTGTGTATTGGCTGAAGAGGTGTGTGCAATGTGGGGCAATGAGAGTTTAGAAACACGTTCTAGTATAGGCTTAGTATATAATTACTGTTTGTAATTATATAATATATAATTACTACTATGATTACTGTTTGTAATTGGATTTGTTATGACCTCCTATCTACTGCTATGTTGCAAAAATAGTAATGTGAAGGGGGAGCTCAAGGCTGTGACTTTTTAGTTTATTATCGAGTGACGTTTGTTTAAGCAGCTGTATATGGCGAAGAAGTAGTAATAGTGCTTGGGGCAGAAGCCTTCTCATGCATTTTAAAACCTTTGTTTGTGGAGTTGATAGAATACAAGTAGTGGTTGGCATTGTTTTAAAGCTCTGCCTTGTCTGCCAGGTCATCACAAAGACAAGAAGTAGTTGTTCCAGGCTGTGGCAGGTTGAGCCCAGCCAGCAACTAAGCACCCACCCAGTTGCTTGTTCACTCTGTTCCCCAGAGCTGAATGGGAGAAAACTTGTGGGTTGAGATAAAAGCAGTTTAGTAAGTAAAGGAAAGAGGGGAAGAAAAAACCCCAAGTGATGCAAAGGCTGTCACTCTCCATCTCCCATAAGCAGACTGATGCCCATTTGGTCTCTGAGCAACAGCTGCTTTTGGAAGACCAAGTCCCCAGTTTTTACTGCTGAACATGATGTTATATGGTATCTCACTGTGTCCCCTCTCAGCCTGTTGCCCACTCCCAGCCTACCTGAGGGGGTGGGAGGGCAGCATGAGAAACCAAAGCTTTCTTTGTTCATGCTGTGCAGGCACTGTTCAGTAACAGCTAAAACACTGGTGTGTTATCAACACTGTTGTAGTCACAAATCGAAAACGCAGCACCATATGGGCTGCTATGAAGGAAGCTGTGAAGGAGGAGGAGCGTCAAAGGGGGAGATAAGGAACACAATCTCAGTAGCATTACTAAGTGGGAAGGTGATACTGTAGAAATTGGCAGTGGGACTAAAATACGAGTTAAAGTTTGGTGGTCTGGGCAGAAGAAAGTGTAATTGAGAAAAGCAGTGAAAGAAGAAACAGCAAACCCTGCTTACTGTATCTTTTAGATATGGATATTAACTATAGCAGGGATTTGATAAACAATTTCTCAAAAGATAAACAGCCAGTGTTACAATGCATTTCTTATATTAACTTTGACACTTAATGACCAAAGTACCTCATAGTTTGTCATCTTTTACATAATTACACCTTAGGTCTTTGAATAGCAGTGACATTAAACACAGTTATTTTATATAGAAATGTAAGCCTTGATTTTTATTTATTTATTTAAAATTATGCTAGACCTATTAAAGCTGCAATGCAGGAGAAGAAACAGACATTTGAAGAATTCCTGGAAGAACAGATACAACTAGAAGAGCAGCGTCTGGAGCAAAACCAGAAATTACAGGTTTATTTATTTATTTTTTTAAAATTCTTCTCTTTATCTCTTGTGTCCAGATGTGATAGGCACTTAAAAAATGTACAAGGAATATTCTGGCATCAAAAGCTAACACCAGATGCCATATTAACAGTCTTAAAAATAAAACAATAAGCCCCAAATATTTAACTTTTTTAAGATGTCTCTAGAAATCCAGTACAAACCTACTGTATAAATTCTTACTCATATTTTGGTGTTTATTTGAAGAAATCTTCAAACTGTGTGCGGCGCTTTTCAACATTTTGCGTTTTATTTTTCCTTGCTGCTTTTCAGGAGACAAATGGATCAGACATTCAAAAACCAGTGATCAAACGGCCCTTCCTGAAAAGAGGAGAAGGCTTAACAAGATTCACTAATGCCAAATCTAAAACTACAAAACATGGAGATAACACCCCAAAACTGCAACAAAGGGCTTCAGATGACAGAAATGTTATTAAAGTGGACAGGTCACAAATACAGAAGAAAGCTACATCTCTTGGCAAAGAACTGGTTTCTGAGAACCCTTTTGCGCCATGTAAAAATTATAACCACCCTGATAAAGCAAAACATCAGAAGAACTTGGTAATCAGGAATCACAATGAAAAAAACATCTCACTGTTAGAAACAAGAACGCAACCAGGAAAAAGTCATGATGGGCAGCTGAGAGATTCTTTCCCATCAGAAACTAACAACAAAATAGAAAATAAAGAGAATGTAGTAGAATTTGCTAAGCCTAACACTGGCAAAAGTGGAAACAAATTACCCAGCACAGAAAAGCCCCGGTTGTCTCATGAGATGGCCAGTGCTTTTTCTAATTCTAAATGTCCTACAAGTCACCCTGTAAAAGATTCAGAACTGTCTTTTGAAGTTTCATTTCAGAATAAGCTGGAAAACTGGGAAAAAGAAAAAGAAAAAGAGAATCTAGAATTAGATGAATTTTTGTTTCTAGAACAAGCTGCAGATGAAATATCTTTCTCAAGTAATTCCTCATTTGTGCAAAGGATCTTAAATCAAGATCAGCAAACTTTAAAAGGACGTAGAATGTCTTCTACCCCTATCAAGGCAAAACAGCAGCAAGTAAAGGCACTGGCTGTTGAACTTAAAAATAAGAGAAATAAAAAGGCAGACTGTATGACACAGGGAGATACAAATGATAGAGCAGCTGTGCATACAGTCTCAAATTCAGGAACAGCTTTTAGAATGAAGGATCCATTGAATAAAATGGACAGTGTGGTATTTTCAGCTTCTTCCATGATAGTAGCTCCTGCTTTAAAAAGTAATCAATGGATTGTAAGTGCAGATAAGGATGAGGGCAATGGTGATACTACTACAGATTCTGAGAGTGAATTTGAGACCACATTAAAGCATGAAAATGAAGATGCTAAGACATCCTTTATGAACCACAGAGAAAGTGATGAAGAATTTTTTGATTATGGAGGTTCTATTACAGACATCAACAAAGAAAGCAAAAACAGAGATGCTGACCTTGGCTTGTCAGACAAAGATTGCAGTGCATTGTCAAAGCAAAGGATTAGAAAAGCTTCAGACCATCAGAGAAGTATGTCTTGTATAAGTAGGAGTAAGTTTGAGTTTGATGATGAAAGAACATGGAGTGATCTTGATGAAAATTATATTAACAGTGATTTACCTGAAAAATACACTAAAATACCTTTACAGACGGATTTTTCCAGTAAGAATGATACAACTGGCCCAGATAAAGCAATAAAGAGAAAAGTTGCCTCAAAGAGGGGAGATGAAATGTCCAAAGAGTCTACAGTAGATAGTGATTCAAACAGACCCCCTGTATCAAACCTGATGCTGAAACTGTTTCCTTCACTGAAACCAAAACAGAAGTCAGGCTGTCATTCAGAGTGTGAAATCAAATCACATGTGGAACAGGAGCCAGGAGGTGAGAGAACAGCAGCTGGTAGGAAATGTTGAAGACAACATTTATTACAAGTCTTTCCTTCTAATGCTTAAGCTGCAACCTGACATTACACCAAAGGGTGTAAGTACAGACCTGTGCTGCAGGGAGCAGCCCTGTTCTTGCCTTTCATCTCCTCTCCTGGTTGCATGTCTGATGTCAGATCTAACAGTTGTGCAGCTTGCAGTAGGAGTACGATAGATGAAAACTTAATTTTGTTTTTTTAATTTTTATTTTTTTTTTCCTGGGGGTTAGTTTTCTGTCAGACCAGCTCATTGAACTAACTTTATCTGGAGCTGCTTGATCACTGCTTCCAAATCAAGACAAGTGTCAAAGCCATGCCAAAAATGAAGTGGTACCTCCGTTTCCAGTGGCAGTGTGCATTTCCACCACAGTAGGGTAATACTCTGCACTGGTAGCTTAGCTCGTTTGTCTTATAAGGAGGTGGCAGCCCTGTCTGTATCGTCCAACAGCAGTATAATATCTGGAGAATTCACATAGAATATGGGAAACATGGATTCATTTATCTGCTTTGCCCAGGCTGATTTTGACCCTATGGCTATAGTCTGGGGAAGGACTACTTCTAAAAGCTCCTGTTGAAGCTGTTGCATTTATGTGAGATCAGTAAAAATGTGGTTGTTCAGTCAAAGCGTGGTGGCATAGCCTAGCATATAAATCTCTTCTCTGTAAGGTGGTGAGATCTTGGTTTCAAACCCTGCTGCAATGAACATTTAGGATTTTGTGTAGGGTTTTTATGAGACATTCATATGAAAGCTGCTTTGTTTTGTGGAGAATTGTTTTTGTAGGGTTGTCTAAAAATGCCTGCTAGATGTTGTTTGCAGGAAGGGGGTAGGGTTTTCTTTACTGAATCTCGGAGCATTTAAAGGTGAATAAGGCAACTATCTACACTGCAACATAAGTATTTAGGTTCTTCTCTTGCATACTCAGACATGGACTGTTAAAACCCTAGGAGTGTTAAGTAGTGACTGAACCGGAAACTAGGATGGCAGAGAATTGCCCACAAGTCCTGTTATCGGCCTCTGCAATAGATTTCACATCGGTGATGGGTGTGAGCAGACCTTTTTGTGAATAAAACTTGGAAAGCCTTCAACCATAAACTTTCCAGTTTGATGCATGGCCCGTATACTTCCATTTAATTTTTCTAGCTTGATGTGGAGCCCTTCACATTCTAATTCCTAACATATATTTAGTTCTACAAAGATTATAGATACACTCAGTATTTGAGGTACTTGAGTAAATAGTGCAGAGTGCTTTAAAATTTCACTTCCATGTTATTTGAATAGTAGAAAAATTTCGCAATACTACTACTATCATTAAAATAGTATCCCTTGGTTTTGTTTTGGTTTGGTTTTGTTTTTTTAATATTTTTTAACTGATGCATGATAATTGTGTACTCCAGTCTGGATGCTGCTTAGATAACTTGCGTTTGCCTGTTCTTTGACAGGAATCACTGTTCCATCCCAGGTACTGAGAGAGAGACTCACTGAACTGGAAACTGAAATAGAGAGATTTAGAGCTGAAAACACAACTCTGACTAAACTCCGTGAAGAAAGGGAACGTGCCTTGGCAAATATCAGGTAATTTTTAATTGAAACATTTTGGTGCATTCACTTAGAGAGTATGTTCCAGACTATCATAATGTCCAGTTACCAACAGCACAGGTCAATAATTGGGGTGTTTCAGTTACAGTGGAGACATAGGTCAAGAAACTGGTTGTTGCTCTATGTATTTATTAAACTGTAATTATTACTCTCACACAAATGATAATATGAAGAACCTCTGCCAGTTTAATATGGTATCCTTAAAGGCTAGACTTGGGAGAGTTTGTATACTTTTGTTCTCAGTGATAACACAGTCCTAAATTGGTCTTGCAAAACTGATCTTCATGCTAACATGATTGATGCTTTTCCTTTGGATTGAATGTTTGTGTGTACAAACTGAGAATACTTTCATTTGAATGGGGAGATACTTACAAGTGACATATAGAGCAGAATAATTATCTCTGGTGACTTAAACTTGGCACACCTATTCCTACCAAAGTCACTTTTGTTTGGAAACAGCATCATGTGGTTGGCTAATGTCAATTTGTGACCTCCTGCTGTTAGCAGATTCTTTTCCCCGGTACTTTTGGGGGAATAGTGTACTGCTTTGAAGAATGTTGCAAGATTTTAGCCAAAGCTTTGTTAAATTCAGGGTAACTTTTGTGACTAGAAGATATAAAAATAGAAATTGTTGGACTTCAAACACTAGCTGTGTGACAATTCTTACTCCTTAAATAAGTAATACCATTTATAGGTAAATCTTCCTGGGGGTAACAGATGCTGGATTGGAATCAATGACCATAAAATTCAGTCTTCCTTTTCTTCCTTAAAATCCAGATTTGAAGTAGTTTTGGGCTAAAACAACTTTGTTTCATAATTATAGGAAAGAAATTGCAGACTTTCAACAGCAGAAAGCCCAAGAACTGGCTGAAATAGAAGAATATAAAAAAAAGGAAATTAAAAAACTGCAAAAGGAGCGTAAAGTTTTTGAAAAATATACCACAGAAGCTAGAGCGATTCCAGATAAAAAAGAACGGGATGAAATTCAGGTACAGAAATATATTATTCTTCCAGTCCATGCAGGAACGTTTAGATTAATTTAAAGGCAGTCAAGAACTAAATTCTAACTTAATTGAAAGATTGCAAGTGATTTCAGGATGGGAACTCTTAGTAGGTATGGCCTAATTGAGGAAGGAACTACAGTCTTCACAATGTTGTTTGGTGGTTTTAAGGCAAAAACCCCTGAGGACCAAATATGTTTGTCATGTTTCCATCCTAAAAACTGCTCTTGACTATGGCAGAATGATCTTCAACTTTGATACAAAATGACTGTGGTTAATATTAGTTGTAAGTTTTTATTCATGGTACTGGATCAACTTACAAACTAGAATTGTACTTGAGTTTTATTCTGTCTATAAGTGTTGTACAGTAAATGTTTGTAGTCTTCTACAATTTTCAAAGTTAGATTTTGTTATTACTTACTTGTAGGTCTTTAGGTGTCAGAGACCTGTTTGTTCCTTGTCAGGACATATGGCACTTGAGATGACAAGTCACATTAAACAGCACATATGGATTTCTCTCCTCTTTACCTGCAAATTTTCCTTACATCAACAGATTGAAGTAACACTTGCTGAACTGACTAGTCAGATTCACATGTGTTTTATGTGATTGTGTCGTCCCTTTTTTACTGATTTGGAAGTGTCCCCTCAAGGGTAGCCTTAAAGATTGCATGTTTCTCTCTCAAGTGTATTTGTACTGCCCAATCTATGAAGTGTAAAGGATGCCAAGAGGGCAATACAGACACTTTCTGTGATTGAAGCTGAGCTTATAAAGTTGGTAAAGTAAATAATAGCTCTTTCAGGGAAGAAAACCTTTCACTCTCTGTCCCATTAAGCTCATCTTCTTTTTTTGCTACTCTTGTGCTTTTTTTTTATGCTTGTAATTCTATTAGAACATTGAAATCTTTTAATATATTAAGAAAGGAAAGCTCTTCAGTTTATAAACATGCATTTTTCTAAGGCTTTAAAACAGCAGATTGCAGAGTTACAGGAAGATTTAAAACGAAAAGAGGCAAAATGGTCAACCACCTATCGACGCCTGAAAGATCAAATAGAAGCTTTAGTAAATGAGAATATGGAGCTAAAAGAGGAAGTCAAAATTATGGAGAGGTTTCGTCTAGAAGCCTGGAAGAAAGTAGAAGCTGCTGGAAGCAAGAAGAAAACAGAAAATTCTGGGATGACTCTAAAAAGAGCAGAATCTGTAAGTTATTAATCTTGGTGTTTTAAATTAATCTGTGTGAATGCTCTTGAGGTTTGGATCATAAACTTGGAATCCAGTAGCTACAATTTAGATGTTTACTTTTAATTTACTCATCTTGGGACTCCACTAGTGGTGACAGACACAGAATTTTGTTAATGTCGCATTCTCTCCAAATCTGAATCTTCACAGTGTGCAGCATCCATTCCGTTGAGGAACTCATCTTAGAAATTCAAAATGATGCAATTGTAAGAGAAAAATCATAGATGGGATCTAACCTGTGAACCTCTGCACCTTAAGGATCAGCCAGGCAGACCACACAGTTCACCTTTAGCAGAAGCAGTTATATTTAGTTTTGAAACTCTATTATTCTGGATTGCTTGTGGCAATAAAATATCCTGCAGTTGTTGGTAGGGAGGCAGCAGACAGAGGGAGAGTTCCAAAGTGTAGCTTGGGCTACATTGCACCAGCCCTTCTGCTGACTAAATCTCAAAAATGTGCATTTTGTGCAGAAAGCTTCCATTCAATTTCATGTCACATGGTGTATACATTTTGTTGCTGCTGTATGAACAGTTATGAATAAATGTCACTTAAACCACAAATAACTTTCTTTCCTTTAGTGTTTACCAAATAGAGGCCCAAAAAGTCAAACTGCATCTCTGCTTCTTCCAGTACAGAAGTGCAGCAAGATAAATGGCAAAAGTTATTCACAGGCAAAAGGTATTCATGTTTGTTTACTCAGAGAATTCTCTTAACTCTTTAAAAGCAAATTAATGTGGATTTTTGCTTCCACGAAAAAGAGTGCATCACCACCTCAAAAGTGAAGAGAACAGTTGTAATGGACTTGAGCCTACGGGTAAATACCTCCCAGGGCAAGGTTCCGGAGAAAGCTGTGATGAGACCGTTCTCAGAGCGAAAATGCTTCTGGTCATGTTTGGTGATCTGGAGCATAGCAGCAGCTGTGTTCTGTAATCCCAAATGGCAGTCACCACTGATGTTCTCCAAGCTGTGGATGTTGGTTAGATGACTGTGTTGATAGCATCAGAACTGCTGTGTCTCTTCAGGACCTTCTGCTATCAGTATCTGCATACAGATATGGGCAATGCTGTAGCAGGTGTTCCTTGTTCACAGTGAGGAGCAGATGTTGTTGGTAGATATACCCTTTCCTAATGAATAATCACATATGGAAAGTAACTGGAGGGTACTTTTCTGCCACCTCTGACAGCTCAACAACCATCATATTATCTTAGAGGTGTGCATTCCAGAATTGCTGGTTTTATTTTGGTAATCTTTCCCAATGTGCTAGGAGAGACGGGGAAAGGTCTGCCAGTCAGTTCCTGTTAAAAGCTTACATCAGTCTTCGTTTGTTCATTATAAGGCATAACTAAAAATGTCTAGATCCCCAGGGGGGAAAAATCCTTTGTAAATCTACAGAAATGAAGTAGGAAAGTGCAGGTATTATGCCTGTTGCAATGATTCTTCAGCTGTAGCTTCTTGCTGACAGGTGAAGCAATGACATACCTGAGGGAGCTGGCTTATGCTGATTCTTTTCATAAATATACTGCTTTCAGTTTCTACTGTACTTAAATATAGGTGTCCTGTACAACTTGACCTCATATATAACACTTAAACTGTACTTAAATTTTACTGTCTCAATTACCTTCATTACATGTATCTGAGTAGGAAAGCTTTCTAGAACACCTGCATCAGCATCTGCTAATGACAGAAACAATGAGAAAACGACAGCACTGGAAGATTCTTCTAGAACTTTTATGGTAGTAAGTCCTGTATCTCAATTTGATTTTTTTAAGGGGGAGGAAAAAGCCTAAAATAAAACAATAGTTACTTGTACTTAAATGAGTATCTGGAGGGTGACTGATGAAGCTGTTGACTCAGCTTCTTATATTCTTCAACTGCAATTTTATTGTCATACCAGAAAATGGCTATGTAGTAGTCAGTGCAGAGTGTTTTACCTGTGTCTAGCAGTTGCAACATCCTTTGACTGAGAAAATAAAATAGTAATTTCACCCCCTTGAATTTTGCAAAATGTTTTACCTTTTGAGAGAGGGGGAAAAAGATGGATGTTCATATGCTCTTTGCAGCGCAACTGTGCAAGAAGCTTGTAAACAAGTTCAATTAATTCTTACATTAATTGCTGTGGGTAGCATTCAGGTTTTATGAAACTTTATCAACAAATGTTTCATACCTTGATAAGGACCCAAGGCAGTTGAGCACCATGCTACAACACAACACAACACTGAATTTCACTTTGGTTTTGACTACAGCTGACCACAGATACCCAATTACTGCCGAGTCTCAGTCTGTCTGACTGCTTCAGTTATAGTAGGAGTTGCATAAAACCCAGACTGTGTTTATGCCTGCCTAGACTTGCCTCCTTCCCCTGATGCACCTTGTTTCCTAAAATACCTGTCAGCCTAGGAAAAAAACCTGTGTAAAGACAAAGCTCAATTTGAATTTATGCTTGGATTATTGTTGTAATTTCAGGACACGTCTCCTAATGAAGCTCATGTGTCACTACCATCTGGACCTGCATGTACAGACAGCGAAGAGATAGCGAGAGAAACTGCTTACCCTGATGGAAAGGTAAAATGAGGGCTCTGCACTCCAACATTCCACGAGACGGCTGTTGTGAAAGGAGTGAGTGTGTGGGAGTGATGGTTCAACACTGACCTCTCTGTTACGTATTCATTAGGTTGAAAAGGTTTTGAAGAATGGCTGTCACCTCATATTTTTCCCAAATGGGACATGGAAGAAAGTGGGTTCTGATGGGAAGACCATAACCATAACCTTCTTCAATGGGGATGTGAAGCAGGTTATGCCTGATCAAACCGTGGTATGTATTCTACATCCTCTGTATTTTTCTATAAATACTTATTTATGCACACATGTGTACACACACATTAAAAAAATTCTCACTAGTTATGTTAAATCTGTTTTCTGCAGATTTATTATTATGCGGACGCTAAGACTACACACACTACATACGCTGATGGCTTAGAGGTCCTGCAGTTTTCAAATGGACAAATAGGTAAAGAAATCATCCAACCCAACCAGCCCTCAAAACTGCTGGCCATATATATATATATAAAAATATATATACGCCCCCCCGTATTTGCGTAATAAGCATATTGCTTCAAAATGCATTTCAGAGAAGCATTATCCTGATGGCAAGAAAGAAATTACTTTCCCTGATCAAACTATCAAAAATTTATTTATGGATGGGCAAGAAGAAAGTATCTTTCCAGATGGTACTATCGTTCGTATTCAGCGGTAAGCTTTACCTTCTCAGCTCAGGTACCCCAGCCTGTTGCTGGGACAGGAGCAGTCAGGACTCACAGATGGATGCAGTTTATGGTGGCAGATCTATAGGTTGATATTTGCATATACTGTACTTTGAACATGTTTCTACTGTTTGAAATTTTTTTGTTTCTTTGTTTGGTAGCTTGCAGGAAGCATAAAGACTGAATGCTGCTTTGGATTTTCTCATACCCTAACCTGAGAGATTTTTCAGATTTGTGCATAATTCTAGAGAACACGCGAGAACCGAGCTAGTGTGGGAAGCAGGCCTGACATTGCCACTGAGAGCACTCAAAACATTAATTTTAAACTTGGACTGTTGCAGCAATAGATTTAGGGGGGAGAAAGGGGGGTAGAGGCTCTCAAGTATAAAGAAGTCACGTCAGTTTTGCAGAAACAGCGTTTTGAGTACCAACCAGCTGGGATAATATTTAACAAAACAGGATTTTCACAAATACTGTATTTTTTAAGGTCTTCCTTCATTTAGACTTGCATATTTAGTGGTGTTTTTTTTTTTTTTTTCTGAGATTAAGCTTAAGTCTATGTATAGTCCTTACAATGACTTAAAAAAACCCCTAAACTTATATTTATTTAATGCAGAGATGGAAGCAAAACTATAGAGTTCAATAATGGCCAGAGAGAACTACACACATCACAGTTCAAGAGACGGGAGTATCCAGATGGGACTGTCAAGACTGTGTACGTGAATGGACAGCAGGAAACAAAGTACGTCTCTGGGAGAGTGAGAGTAAAGGACAAGGATGGCAATATTATCATGGACACCAAGTTGTAGGCAGTGTCCAAACTTTTCCAAGTGTTATTAGCACATCAGCAAAAATAATGTACATTCCTGTAAACAAGAAGCAAAATCTCTTTAAGCTGGTTGTGTATAGATTATTTATAGTTTTCCTGAAATAAATTTATTTTTCAGTGGGTGTTACTACATCAGAGCCTTTTCTAATTTTTTCCCATTTCTACTTTTAATGATTCAGTATTCCATTAAGTATAGTTTAAAGGTTGTTGTTTTTTTTTTTTTAATCTTCAGCTGTCGATGAATTTTCACTGAACAGCTGTAGATTATTTCAGACATCTAAGAGAAAAGATTCTTCAGGATAAAAGGTTGTTGGAACCCCTGCTCTGGTGAAATACAGCAGAAGGCCAGATTTAAGACTTTACTTATTGCTTGACTTAAGAGTACATACAAATGGCAGTATTTGTTTTCAGTTAGCCTTAGGCTGTTATTCTTCCCTCATAATCTTATTTTTTCTTCATCTCACAGTTAAAAGGCAACAGCAGTAGCAGACCCCAGAGTCTGTTCTGTAAACTCCTCTTCTATATTCATGAGGCTAGGACAGGTGAGGCTGTGGGACAGGTTAATGCTCCAAGCTACTTAAGAAATGTGGAAGGAAACACCAGAGGTGTTTCTCAAAGGTAATCCCATCCAATTCTTCCACCCAACAGGCATTTTTAAACTGACTTGTCTTTTAAAATTCTGGAGTATCTACAAGCAAAGTGGTACTCTTGGAGTCTTGCACAGGAGAAGATACTCACCCTCTTCCCCTTGTTCCCCACAGCCCCCCTGTGCCCTTTTTTACTCAAGGGGTAAACGAACTTGCAGCACTCACAATTACAAGTTGCTTGGTGGGGTGGATAGACAGGTCCTGGCAATCATAAACAGCAGCTCTCATATAATTCATGGCCAAGTCCCTTTCATGATAACTCATATTTTTTTTTTTTTTTTTAAATAAAAATAATGAAAGAAACATATTTGAGGACGGCACACAACAGCTCTATAGGTATTTGCAACAGCATACAGCATGTGTCTGATGAATACCAGAACAGGTACTGAAACTGAAGGGACCCTTGCACTGCCAATACAGACAGGCAAGCTGCCCTTGCAGCATGCCCGAGCAAAGCTACAGAGAGGGTTTGGACACTTGCTTTCATGTGATCTTGAGGGAAGAGACATGCATAAGGGTATGTATTTTACCTGCACAAACTGAAACGTTACTGTGAGTGTGACTGAGCACTGGAACTGGTTGCCCAGAGAGGTTGCAGAATGTTCATGGTGCAGGTTTTCTCCTTGATAACCTAGACAAAATTCTCCACAGGGAGACTGAAAGGGGCCAAGCTTTAAATGTAAAGGGTCTACCACACTGGTACAATGGAGACATCCACATAAACCTTACGTACTATAGCAGTAAAGGAAAACAAGCTTTCAGATGTGTGCTGAGCAATCTCCTCTTTATTCCAACACTTTCAAATGAACACTGCAGCTCCAGGAATAGGAAAGAGGTGCAAGGACACCCAAAACACACCCATCTCATCATCACTGAAAACAAGAAACACAGCAGCAATGCAAACATGTTCCAGAACAAAGGTAGTAACACTCCCCCACTCCTGATTCCAGACTCTGATACTGGAGAAATATGTCACCAAATATGACCTAAACACAAACAAAAGTTACATCACAATAATAAAACTATCATCTTTCCTCTAAGTCTTCTAACAAGATACTAGAACAAGTGTGCCCAGCATCAGCTTTGTATCCATTTCTTTACTACTACACATTAATTCTACCTACTGTTATGAAAAGGATATCACAGAACAATACTTAAGGCTCTAAGGTCAAGAGACTGAGATGTGAATATATAGTTTCACTGTTTCAAGATTCAAAGTGCTGGGAACATTATTTATAAACATCAGTTAGAAGAACGCTCATTAAAAGGGAGGGAAAAGGACTACTTTACTTAACAAAGAGTTGGCCAAGAAATTTGAAAATCCAAGTCTCCAGTATTCTCTGCAGATGACACATGCTATAAAGCTTTTTATTTAAAAATATTCCAGGTTTAACTAGATGTATGGACATCCATATGTTATTATGGACTGGTCTGAGAACCACTGGCAGAGGACGTTGAGTTCAAATGCTGAAAATGAAGAAAAACAATTAGTGTTGATTGGTCAGACGACACTGCCACACTTCAAGTGACCTTGTTCAGTTACAGGCAGCAAAACCCCTTTCTGTTGTATTGCCTTAGGGCTTTTGGTTTCAGTACCTGTTAGTTCTCGAAACTATACTGTGGGCTTCAGTAATGTGTACATAGAAATTCAATTTTTTAACAGCATTTTATTTTATTAGAAGAGTGGAAGCGTGGACAGAAGGGAACTATTTTTTTAAATAAACTCTAGTTGTCAACATTACTGACAGTTAAGGCTTTGCTTAAAACTTCTGAAGCCATACCTTTGTCACAGTATGAATGTGTAGTTCATGTAGTTCACATTCACTGTACTTACATGTTGCTCATCCAACTCTGCAAGTCTCATTTCTATCAGTTTCATATGAACTAGCTTTTTGTCATCTTCATACAAAGAAATGGTGACCTCTGGTGAAAGAGCCTGAAAACCAGAAGTTGACAAGAGTTTTAACAGGAACAGATTTAAATCTCAAGGTAACCAATAGTAAGAGTTATTTTACTGGCTATACTCACTGCCTAAGTGGAACTGTCAATATACAAAAAATATCGCTGTTTTTAAGTAAAGGAAACTGCTTTTAAAATAAACAGGAATGCTCAGAAACTTTGTTTGGAGGATTAAGAAGAGCACCACATGATTTTCTCTCTTCACCAGCATTCCCTCATGGTAAATTGTTCACAATTTTAAATTACGAGGGTTCACAGTAAAACAGATACTCAGAAATTATAGTCAGAATGCCAGTAAGAGTTTCAGGCTGAGCAAAAACTAGGAGGCGGGGGGGGGTTAAGTTTCTCACAAGCATGGAAGCAGAGAGTTGTTTTCCTTCAACGCACTCCATCATAGCCCACAATGCTTCCACACTCCATTCCGGGGAATAAGGAATTCTTTTCACGTCTTCATCATATGAAGCAGGTTTAAATCCATCCAACAGAGCTCGTACTGCCTGAACAGGGTACTTCAGCAGGTTATAAGGTATGTGGCGCAATCTAAAACAAAAATGGACAATGTTTGCCTGCAACAATCCACCTGTCAAGCTCAACCGTCAGTACAGACATAGGGACAGCTTAATGGTTTATGCAGTACATCTACAGCGTGGAAACTGGGATCAGAGTCCCTGCTCTACAACAACATGCTGGCGTCAGACCAAACAATTCCCCAGGCAGGACTAGGCCCTCTGAAGGACGTCAGCACAGTAACTGTCACAAAGCAGCCCAGTGTCACACACATCCCTCAGCCCGCCAGGCACACTGGCTGCCCGCTGCAATGCCTGGGGAGGAGTCTCCAGGGCCCAACACATTTTTGAGCACAGGAATGCAAGCACAAGTCATCACAACGCAGGCTCCAGATCTGGTGTCTCTGTGAAATGACACAGACCTTTCTGGTCCAAAGTGCTTCATGCCTGGATGCGCTCTAGATACACTACTGGAAATAAGTACCTTAGTTTTATATTGTCATCTCCCATCTTTCTATCCCAGAAGTAAGGTAATGGGGAAGCAGAGCAGGAAGTGCAACCCTGAAATAAAACACGCTCTCTCCCTAATAGTGACCCTAATAGTCCACGAAGGAGGAAATCTGTTCAAATCCCCATTTCGCCTCACCTTCAGCAATGACCTGTAGATTTCCCAGAGAGCTCAAGAGCAAGTCAATGTGATTAAGCAGTATGTATATAAAGTGACAGTGCTTCAAGAGAAAAAAATTCAGACAAGTTTAGGGGTCCCTTAAAGCCTGGGGTGTTTGAGACACTTAGCTGACATCTGTGTGTCAGCACAGGAGCAGTTCAGCACCAGGCAGAACAGGGATTTGAACTTCCATTTTCCACACCAGCAGAGTGGGGTGTATCCCACTCCGATACTCCCCTATCTTATTCCCCAGCTGTTGCATGGGATCAGAGGATTTGTTTGTACATCTGGAAGGCTTAGTCCCTATTTTGTGTAAGCTTCAGGAGTGCAAAAGCAGATTACAAACCTGAGCCTACTTCACCAGGTTAAATAACATGATGATGGAGAAATCTGATATTATAATAATGGGCTTCTAAGGAACAACCTAAGAAAGAGAAGTAGGTGCACAACCCCATACCCAGCAGACAGCAATTACTTAACCAGCCAACCAACTTTCTCTCCAACTGAAATCTAATGCTAAATTATTGTAAATAATATATCTATAGTTTTGTAAAAACAAATAATAATAAATGTAAAAAACACATGCACATGTAATTCTAAGTACATATTTTATAATATAAGTGTATACATGCATACACACACAGACATTTTACATGCATTCTTTTCTTATGTATTTACCTGCTTGTTGGGACAACTGAAAAACTACCGTAGTCAACAAACTGAACCAGGATCTTAACAGGGTCAAATTCTTCAATGGAGAGGACCTTTGCTCTGTACCATAAACCATCCTGGTATTCTACAAGGCAAGGCATTTCTGTAAAAAGAAAAAACAAAAAACAAACCCCTAAATATACTCACAGTGCAGTACAAACTAACTGAACTTGAAAATCCATTTTATTTTGTGACCGAGATTAAGTTTTTTCTTCCTTCCCTGGTTCCTGCTACTATTCTGTTCTATGCACAGAATCCTCTAATCCTCTCTGAAGTCCATTCACAATCGTTAGTATTCAATCTAAGTCAAGTTTCTCAATCTCACATGGCAATGATGAGAATTCACAGAAAACTCCTTGGTAAAGGTAGTGATGCAAACTGTTTAAACTTTTCAACTTTGACTCACTTGCACATTTCAGTAAAGAGACTGATCTGTAAGACAACAGACAATAATCTGGAGGACACAAGGCAGATGCTGCTTAAAATCTCAACCAGAATTTTCTAGATGGTAGGACCAAGAACTAGCAATAACTGGTTTCTTCAGAAAGTCCTAGACCCACACACTTTATGTTATTTTAGGCCCAACAGCTGTGGACAAGAAAATGAAAGCCCTTCTTTTGCCTAAATGGAGAAATCCAGAATTAAAGTGAAGTGATACTCTTTAGGGTTCACATAACTTTGTGATCTTGGTAAACACAAATTTCTGTACATAACTTGTGTCTTTTGAATATTTAATAGCAAGTTTTTCACAGTTACAGCTTCAGAGGTCCCTTCCAACCCCTACCATTCTGTGATATGATTATAGCATAGTGTTACTTCTTACTCTCCAGAAGTTTTATTTAAATATACACAGAAATACAATTATTCCTATTATTCAGAAGTAGTTTCAGGCTTTCTGTATGTCCACATGAAACAATAGGGAAAATAAACACAGGATTATACCTGCTTCAAAGTGTGTTACTAGAGGAAGAGATTCCACACTTTTATTGCACCACTTGAGGGCTTCATCAAGGCTCTCCAAGAATACGTCACAGTTGGCATCTCCCTCTGTGGCAGACTGCTTCACAACGTTCTTGGAAGGATCAAGACAGATATAGACCTACTCAAAGAAAAAGCTCTCATATTACAATTTTTGCAGATGATTTAAAACCTTTAAATTCAATGAGTGATCAAAGATTATTAGATTACTTGTTCCCGTCTTCAAAAGGTTCAGCACATCCTGGCTCCCCTTTCTTCTTTCTTCAATTTATGAATGATTTCATATTTATATATGATTTTTTCCAAAAGCAGAAGAGAGTCATAATTTTATTAACACCACATTCCAATGTTAAAAAGTTAAGAATGAAAGGAAAGGAATGCACATACTAGAGAATATACCCATACAAGATTTCACAGCTTTGTCTTACCTGGATTCCTCCCACCTGCTACTTGGTAAATAATCTCACTTCGTAATATCAAACCAAAGATTAATTTTAAAGTTAATGAAAGAACAACTTTTGAAATGGTCTTTTGTTTGCTATGCAAAGACATTCCCTTCACCTAATTTATAACTGGATCATCAATATAACGCTGTAGGTCAAGGAAATGAAAGTTTAAACAGCAGGCACATGCAAATTAAAATCTACTTAACAGTTTCTTTTAAACAGAGCCATTTCAGAACATGATGATATTTTACTGATAATCCAAGTCCAAACAAATTAATGAGGAGGTTATCAATTTTTCTAAACTCAGCATTATAATTCACTAGCCAGGAAGAAAATTAATTTTAATTTTCAAATCTGTACACAATACAATCAAGCTGCAACTCCCATCATGCAACTGCTACTTAAATCTATGTAAATCCAGAGCAGGATCTACTGTTTAAAATCATACACCATGTTTAAAAGTAAGAGTTCAAGTTATTTGCACAAAATTAACCAAAAAATATTCATTTTAATGTTTCTCCTCTAAGAGAAGAATCAGAATACACAATTTAAGAAAAGCCCTTTTCTGACACCCAAACACTCCATTTTGTATTTAGTAAAAAGAGCCATATACACACACTATACATTTTTTTTTTTTTTTTTTTTTTGAAGATGCATATACTCAAGTGCATTAGTTGGGCGAATTTATATTAGACCACGATGCTGAATCATGAACACTCAGGAGATGTTAAGATTTTGTAACATGATCAGCTTCTTGCTGCTTCCTGTTTTCCTACTGCATCATTCAACATTCAAAATCCACACAGGAATCTTTTATTTGATCAATGAACATTACATTCTGCCTTTTGCCTGGGAGACTACTAGAGGGAAGCTGTGTGGGTTTACACACACACAAAAAAAAAAGATCAATCATCGACCAAAGGCAATAAAATAATGTGAACATTTTTTGTAGCAGACAGAAAATGTTCACATTACTGTACAAGGTTCCAGTAATTTAATTTTTGTAGAATAATAAGACATAAATCGTTATTATTCTCCAAAGTTAAAATCCAATTACCTGTTTTCTTATTATAAAAGGTAAGTACCAGACTGCAGTATTGCAATTCTTAAAATTCATTTTTTTAGGGAAGTGGTCAGTATTTATTGCTCTGCCCCCACCTAAGAGGGTATTTTCAATAAAGAGTTCATCTAGATATTTGCACTGGACAACCAACAATAACTCAGCAGCATTTTGCAACCTAATATTTTATTATATTATCCAAAATTGTTAGCCATGATTTCCTTTCCACCAGCATGACAGGACTGCAACATATATGAGATGTTTACAAAACGCACCTCCTTAGGGGACACCAAATGGGTAACTCTGACAGGAAAAGTATCTCCTGGAATAGGCAGCGGTGGCAATGTGTAGGAACGCGAAACAGGAACATCTCCTTGAAGTAGGTCCTAGACCAAGACAGACTTCAGTCAAGCATCATATTTAGCAACAAAAGGCAGAATAGCTTTGGTGTAATTTCTGGTTCAAAGGAGTTCTCCAATAATGTAAGCAGTGTGTCCTTGAATGAAAAATACTAATGAACATTTTTTTTCCAATACTTTTTCCAAAAGCTTTAGCTAAAAGAGAACAGAACTAGTTAATTAATACTTTTAAAATATAAATAATACATCTTTGAAATGGTCCTAACATACTGATTTGCTAACTTGATTGCCATTAATAAAAAATACACTAAATATGGAATTCTCTTTGGAGAGAAAAATATGTAGAAAGAACTAAAATAAGAGCAGGTAACTGGCACAGATTAACCTGAATGCCACTCTCAATGTTAGTTTGCTGAGGAAGTTATCCCTTAAGAGAAAGGCAAAGGACAATTTAACTCCTTAGTCACCAGAATTATCACTCTTTCAAAAGATAACAGATTTTGCAAAGTACAGATACCTGTTGTCTCACTAGCATAGCATGTTCCAGTGTGTCTTCTTCTAGAACCACATATTTTACAGTTTGAGTTCTAGATGCCATTAACTCATTTGGTTTACAACAAAATAAACATTGGTGCATTAAATTATGCGTTTGTAAGGACATATAGCTCAGCTGGATCACAGGCCGTGAATACAGCTCCTATTCACGCTTGTACTTCAGTGTGATATATAACAAAAGGACAGTTTCTCCAAAACACATTTTATTTTTACACATCTATTTGACAAACAGTTTTCATTATGCCTAGAACAAAAAGAAAAGCGGAAGCAACCAGATATATGTAACCACAAAAATAAAACTGACCCTGCATAGGACACAGTACAAAAACCTATTAGGAAAAACCCACAGAAGAACAGTTTTTCCACTGCAAGTATGTACTTCTAAGATTTAAAAAAAAATAAAAATCTATCTTGACAAATACTAATAAAGACAGGATGTGTAACTGTATCAGACACAAACAAGCTAAATGCCAGATTTCTGCAAAACTATTAGGAACACTGACTACACCTGGCTCTAAAGATTCAAATTAAATTCCAGCTCATTCCCAACTGAGCACTGCATCTAGCTCAGCTGGGTATCTTAGTCAGCTCTTGTGAGTGTCTTTAAAATCACTCCATTCTCGTTTTTACTGTTTACCTTAACAGTCTTTTTCTTGTTGTCAGAGTGGCTTCTGCAAGATGTACCACACTTTGGCAAAGAAAGTCCAGCTGTAAATGCTGCTATTAAAAAGATGTTCTACCAAGATACCTTTAGGAGTTACCTGTTTCTAACAGTTGTCCCTCAACCTTTCTGCCTTTGTGTCTATTCCTTAAAAATGGCTTACATTCCTCATTACATCTGTAAAGCCATAGCAGAAATTATGTATTTTTAATATATAATTTACACATCACATCATACTGTGTATTTAATAGGGCAACACGAGAGTGCTTTTCTGCATGAACAATTTAATCCAAACTAAGTAAACAGTAGGCTGCAGTGCAGTGTCTTATGTTGTACTTCCTTCTCTACCACGTGCAAAGCTATGTTGTGAACAGCCTTCACGAGCCCACCCAGTAGTGTGAGGCATTAAAGACACCTTTAGGGTGATGAAGACAGAAGTGATAGTCTGGCTCGTCTCAGATTCTGTATTTCCCCGAAACAGACAGGATAATCTTAGACTCTACCCTCATACTGACAACAGGAAAGCAGAAAGAGCTTTCTAGCTAGATGTTTGCAGAACGCTTTTCCACTAGTCTTGTTGCAAACATTAGTGACAGAACAGGTCTTCTTGGTGTCAGAGGGACTTATGAATCACACTGTTGGCCTTCAACCCACATGGCTGGCCTTTGATGTTATGTCCAAGTCATTTGAAGCCCAGGTCCTTCACCCAGGCTTGGATCCTGGAATGGATGTGCTTAACGCTTGCTTAACAATTCCTTGCTGAAAGCACTCCAGGCTTTCTGAATGCTTCTTGCTTACAACCTTCTTACACAGCTTTATTTTTGATTTTCCAAATTTCATTTCTGTTTTAAGGATACAATCTCATATCAAGATCCTTATTTAGTTTGCTGAAAGTTGTGTGTCATGTGCTGACTTTATGAAAATGCAACAAGAGACTGATTTATAATTAGGTTTTCCATGGTTACTCAGTTCTAATACACACAGAGATTTTTGTAACTGCATCACTTGTATACAAGCCAAGACTTGTATCAGCAGTGACAGCAGCATATTCTGTATTGTAAAATCATCTTCTGCTTCAGAAACTCATGCTGGAAAGAAAAATACATTGGCAGGCTTAGATAAAATTGAAGAGAAAAATGCAACAAAAAAGCCTTAGTAATTTAAAGAAACCTGATCCTCAGGTTTCAAGGGAAAAAAAATACAGAGAAATTACTTATCTTTTTTTTTTTTGTGTGTTAAAGACAATGAAGTTTGGTGAAAACTTCAATCCTCCTCTAAAGAACACCAGATGAACATGCCAGACACTTGGAATGAAGAACCTAGGTAACTCCCCTAGAAATCAGTCGGTTTATGATGAAATACTTGATTAAATTTACTTTTGAGTATCTCCATCGTTGAATATATTTCTGGGATTAACTAAACCCTTCAAGTGATAAAAATATTACCCTAATTGTATCCTTTAAAGCTTTAGAGGAACAGAAAAAATAATTGGATTTTAAACATAAATACAAAAATCTCTTTTCAGTAAGGAGTCCAAGAGCAAACTCTTGTCAATTCACTATTCTGTACCATCTTACCAACACATCATATCTACACTTGTTATGCTACAGAGCTGGGTACTTACTCTTACTGCTGTTTACAGCACAAAACTGTACAGAAATATAAAAAGAAACAACAAATCAAAGGTCACAACAAGCAACTGAGCAATCTTTTAATGTCAGAGTAACAACAGCAAAAGACACACACACACACACACACACACACACACACACAAAAATCTCACCAACTCTGGTATGTCCTGACAGTCCTCAGCAACGCAGTACTTCCGGTAAGCCATGAAGGCAGAAAGCGACATTCCACCAAAATAAAGGTCGATGGACAACTTGCCCCATGGGTTATCCGGTAACTCCTACTTACACAAGACAAAATAAGATTGTAACAGTAATAGTGTGACTGAAGTTTTAGAAACAGCGACCAGGAAATTCAAACCCGTCACTCCCGTATGTGCTGCACCCATTCAGCAAAGATACAAACCCAGTAAGGATGGCCACTAACATCAGTTACGACTCAAAGAGGAATTGTCCTACCTCTGGAATGGCAGCACTGACGATTCAGTCCAACACCAAAACATTATCTCATGTTTGCTCACCCTTTCACGATTTATCATTAGAAATGGAACTGTCTGAAATTGCAGGCTTTCAGGCAATACAGATTATGTGTTGCCCTACAGTGTTTATATATACATTTAAGCATGTCCATACTTAATTATGCCAAATATTAATAACTTAAAATTGAATTTAGAATAATTTATGCTGTTTGTAGGTAGGTTGCTTCTCAGAATACCAACACAGAGTACAAACAGGAACAAAAAATATTAATACCTCTAAAGGACACATTTAAGGCCTGAAAACTATAATAAAGGTAAAGTGATAGAAGAAATTACTTTAGCTTTGGATTTTGTTTTGTCTAAGAAATACATTTACTGCTACACTCCTTCACCTATTATTCATAATTCAAGTTAAAAAGAAAAAAAGAGAACATAAATTAAGCCTAATTTCACATCTATGAATAAATTAAGCTACCTGAACATGTATTTCAACCTCTTCATTTGTAAGTAGTTCTTGAAGGCAATCTACTGCATCCTGCTGCCAAAAATTTCCAATCTGTTTGGTGAAAAGCAAGAAACTCCCACACATTAACATGCTGACAAGTAATTTTTTAACACAGTAATATGAAAATACGTGCCTATCATTGAAAAACTCATTTGAAAACATGCATTAGTATGATTTGTCTGCAACAGTTTAAACATTATCTGCTATTTGGTATATTAAAACTCACTGTGTCCCAAAGCCGAGCAGCAATTTTCAGATCTTGAAGTGGCTTAGAAGGAGATTCTGCTTGCCAAGTCTAACCTTTACTGTACACATAATAACGTATGTGTGCACAGTTACCCGAAGCATGACCCAAAGATACAGAATTACACTTGAAGATAACTTCAGACAACAGAAAACACAGAATACTTCATATACGTCTTTTATTCCCCGAAATACCTGTTTGCTTCCCAAACCACAGGCTTATCATAGAACCACAGAAAGGTATGGGGTTGGAAGGGACCTTAAAGCTCATCCAGTTCCAACCCCCCTGCCATCAGCAGGGACACCTTCCACTAGACCAGGTTGCTCAAAGCCTCATCCAGCCTGGCCTTGAGCACTTCCAGGGAGGTGGCATCCACAACTTCCTTGGGCAACCTGTTCCAGTGTCTGACCACCCTCGTAAGAAAAAATTTCTTCCTCATATCTCACCTAAACCTCCCCTCTTCCAGTTTTAACCCATTGCCCCTTGTTCTGTCATTAACTGCCCTTATGAAAAGTCCTTCCCCAGCTTTCCTGTAGGCCCTTTCAGGTACTGGAAGGTCACTATAAGATCTCCCCAGAGCCTTCTGTACAGTCCCAACTCTCTCAGCCTGCCCTCACAGGAGAGGTGCTCCAGCCCTCGGATCATCATTATAAGCCTGCCTTTCTTAATCTACCAGTTGAACTGCTTCCAGCATTTTCTTTAAAAATAAGTTTAAAACTAAGGTAGTAATTTCACCAACTCACGTTTACTAGATGCACCATTCAAATTTGAGTAAGACAATGATATGTGAAGAAGGCCATTTTCTGGCCATTCTGCATTAAGAAATCCAGGCCTTACTTCTTGTTGCTGCTATTGAAAAACAATCTACCACTTCAGAGTATCATCCTGCCCACTACTGCAGTATTCTGTCTCACAAAGATTTAATTCCAATGACAGCTGCTTTTGAAGCATGGTCACTTCGTAAAGCAATCTGGAATCACAATCACAGAATCACAGGGCTTGGAAGGGACCTCTGGAGATCATCTAGTCCAGCCTCTCTGCCAAAGCAGGGCTGCCTTCCTGAAACAATCCTCATATTCTCTGAATCCTCATAGCCAAGAAAAAAGTACCAGCAACTAGTCTCAACCTTTGTACGACTGAACAGTGTACTGATTGGAGTAACTACCTACTAAAACATCTTCAAATTTACCATTACTCACTGGTACTGTCTTGTAGAGTTGACATGGTATGCATAATGGAGGAACACTAGTATACAATGTAGTTGGATACAGATGACACTGAGGAATCCTCTCGGTGCAACCATGGTCTATGTAGTGTACCTATATGAAAACAAAAGCTTTCCTGAAATAATTCCTGTTTTTTAAGTCAAGTGAAATTGTTCATTTTCAGCATTCACTTTTCTGAAGGAAAAAAAGGAACAGGTTGCTGTTAAGTAGGCGATGTGACAAAGTGGAAATGAAGAAAAGGATTAAAAAAAATTGTTCTGGTAGATCAGAAATTCAGTTTCTAAACTTGTCTTGCAAAAGATCCTACCTTTTGTGTAATGATCTACAACAGTTTAAAACTGAGAGAAATAAAAAAAATTTGTGAACTATGACAGTGTCAGACTTGCAAATCTACATTCAAAAAGCATAAGCAGACTCAAAGAGTTTAGGTAAGATTAGCTACTAATTAGAAAAAGTAGCTCTATACCTGTGCAGCAGAATGAATTCAAAACAGACAGCCACTACTTTTTTTGGTGGGGACAGGGTGGAAGGACACTAAACCTAAGTATTTTCAAAGCATTCCACATATGGTCACAACAACAAAAGAAAAAAAATCTAAAAGGGATTATTTACAGGTGATCAAGAGTAGCTTTTTACTTAAAAATACTTATCATCACCAGGAAGACTATGGGAAAAATTCTGACAACTGAAATAGGCATGCAGAATTTATGTTTAAAGTAAAAGTAAAAATCAGGACAGTTATTGCACTTTTAAGTAGAATGAGCATCTGGATAGTCAGGTCAGCTGAATGCAAAAAGGTGTCATCATAAATTTATTTTAGAGGGTTAGAGTATTTGGCCCCCCCTCATTTTATTTTTTTTTTTTTTTTAACATACATGCATACATGGTCTCACACACACACACGACATATAATCAAACTTACCTGGAGAGCACTACTACCGAGTTCCACAACTTTACCTCGATACCACAAGGTATCTGATCCTCTTACAACACAAGCTTCTCCATTTTTCCAGCAGTAGGGTTGCATAAGCCCAAGGCCTTTGAAGTTACTCTGCATTTCAGTCATCAATTTGTTTAGTGCAGTTTCTGGAAGGAGGAATAAAAAAACCCAACCAATCAAACAAAAGAGTCTATAACATATTAGTGCATATTATTTCAATCACTAAAACCCAGCAGATTCAGATGAAAACATGTATTAACATAATATACATGTGCTGCTCCAAAAATCATTTTTCAACATCTAGCATATGCAAACAAGTTACTACTTAAACAAAAAAGTAAACTGCATTTCCAACTGTGAAGCCATTAGTAATTCTGTATTCTACTCTGTATTCAAAGTAGAAGAATCTATAAATTTTGCAACTGACACCTTAGCAGCAGCAATACAAGAGCCTCCCCATGAACAAGGCAACAGATTCCCTGAGAGAGTGGTAGGGCACCATGAAACAACACAGAACAGGTGTCCAGAAGACCCTCTTCTGCTCTGGGTACAGTCTACAGCAGGAACTGCAAGAAGAATACAGTCCTGGGCAAGTGGGGTTACGGTACTCTGAATTTTAAAGCTTGATGTTATAATTTAATACTTAAATGTATTTGTAGAGTTAAAAAAGAAGTTCTCATATAGAAACGTTTCTCTAAAGCAAAATATACTATCACGGTACTGAAGACTGACCCTTGATCTGTCAGATGAAAATGTATCTCTTTCAAATAGCACAAATAGAAAATATTAAGAGATACAGAATCTATCACAGTACAAAAAAAGGGCCCAATGAAACTGGATACTGAGCTTACACTGAAGGAAAGAAATCCACTAGTACTTTGAGAACCTGATTAACTTCAAAGAATCTTTAGGACTGTATCTTCATTATTAGTAGTAAAATGTATCACAATCTCAACATTATAAAATAAAGTACTTGCTGCTTTACCCAACACTGCTTAGAGAAGAGAAGTAAGTAACCTGCCCACTCCAGTGCTGGGGGCTTTTGGTGTCTAGGGAGGGCAGAAGGTCAGGAGCACCCACTGCGATGGGTTTGTGGGCAGGATGCCATCTGCTCTGCTAGGGATTTGGGTTCCTCTGCTGGGACACTGCGGGACCTCTCCCAGCACTGCAGAGCATGGGGTGCCGGGGTAGGTACCCCTCGCCCCATGCGCTAATGGCCCCATCACCTCCCAACAGCACTCCTCCCCAGTAGGAATCTTCCATAACTGTGTTCTGATACAGAACAGAGCACGTATATTTTGATATACCAAAGCAATATGGATTCAGACACAGAAACGTATTTTCCTCTATGTAATCTTACCAAATGATTTTGGTATTATATAAATAGTTCCATCATGTCCAACGCAACTTACGACAGCTTGAAAAATTTTTGCTTCAGGTATAATGGGGGATTTATACATTTCATCCATTCCTGAATGAAGCGGTGCCATGTATGTTTTGCATGACTGTCGTTCACTCTCTGCAGCAGTGATGTACTCCTCTGGAGCAGTGCTGTTTTTCACACATGCAGTTTCTGAATTACAACCATCCAGCTGTGCATTCTCTTGCTCTAAATGTACTCTAGGATGTTCCTTGGAGACTGTGCAAGCCACATCAGCTTTATCAGTTCTAGCAAATTCAATCAAATCATATCAACATATTAACTGACAAAGAACTTGAAAAGTGAAAAAAAATTAAAAAACCCCCAAACACCAGACTTACAAAGATGGCAAATGCTCGTTAAAATACTGTCAAACATCTCATCTACCAGCTTAGAGAACTGAAATGTGCAATGGATACAACTAATAATGTTATAAGCAGGTGAGCTCACTAAAGATGGAGTTTTGTTGCTACGTACGCTGTAGAGGACAATCCAAATTTTTGTTTTACTCATTAGCTTATCACGATGCAACTATGAGACTCTGAAAGAATATAAAAGAAAAGTATCCAAACCTTCTGTTTCTAAAAGCCAAACCCTTTTTAATAAGATGTTCTGAAATATCAATCAATTGTCCTGCTTCATCTTTACAACAAATTTTCACAGGCAGTGCACCAGCCACATCACTTTCCTGGAAAAAATGGGAGAGCCAGACAACACATTACAATACACATTTCCTTTAAGCTACGGGGATGTTTTTCATTTTACTGGTACTGACTGCACATCTGATATTGCTGAACAACTGATGCCCACATCAGAAGACACAAAGTTTATTTAATCCATGTCACAGTTCCCATCATTTTACCAACTGTTCTAAATATGACGTTAAAAAAAAAAGTAACAGAATAAAACCTTGCTTCTTCCCTCAACTGTTTTATTAGAATTAGAACTGCCAAACAGTTGTTTTCCTCCAGCAGAAGCTTTAAACCCACTCATAAATAACTTTGCTAATTGGTGCTTCTATTCCCAGACACACTGTAAAGCCTCACTGGCTGCCGACAGACACTAAACAAATCAAACCCTAACAATAATTCTTTTTTTTTTAACCAGTGGAAGAAATCAATTGCTAATGATGTTTGTACAGCACCAGATTCATTCTTTCCGTTTCTGAGGCTTGACCCGGTGCTATTCAACATCTTTGTCAGTGACA
>NW_010293953.1:0-848 GCF_000700745.2 Antrostomus carolinensis
AATTTTTTAAAAAGTTTGTAGACTGTGATTTAAAGGTAGAGATGCTTAATCCAAAATTTCTACTTAATTTCAGGAATTTCCTTGTCAACCAGCATGGGCACTGTATCAACATTAACATTTCTATTAGACACAAGCCTATACTTTTGGTACAACATTAGCACCATCACAGTTATACCAATATTTGCTTAGCTAGGGAGAAGTTAAACCAGTATAAGACCATTTAGAGAATCTTAATATTATCCACACTTGAACTATATCACTGTAAATAAATCAGCACCGGTTTTGGGTTTAGACAGATCTCCAACAGCATTGCTGCTGTTTAACTGTGTAGGCCAGGGAAGGAAAAGGCTCATCTTCAGTGCAAGATTTATACCAAGTAACTTCACTCAGACTAACCTTGAGAGTACACGCTAAGAAACAACATTTCAGCTACACTGTGTGATTTGATTACGAACACAGAGTGATTAGATTAGCAGCAGATGACTTGGAAGTCAAGCTGCTGCATCCCCATTGAATTACCAGCTCCATGAGCAGTAACACTCCCCATTCCACCCAACCCTCCCCACAGACCAGGCAGTTCAGGCTTTAACCAGCTCTTTAAGCTTCTTTAGACACCAAGTAAACAACAAGCAAAATTTAAATCTTGCTTTCTAGTGTACCAAAACCAAACTGCTACCATACAACATCAGTAGCTTGTCTATCAGGGTCAAAATCACTATTAAAAGCATTTCATAGGTTAAAGCATTTCATAAATGAAACAACTATAAAAGCTGACACATAGCTTACCAGGAGGCCACATGGTCTAGGAGACAGCAGCTTCCAGTGAGACCATTTTCACAGATCTAGTT
>NW_010293954.1:0-627 GCF_000700745.2 Antrostomus carolinensis
CCGCAGGCAGCGACGGCCGCTAGCCCAGCACCTCCCCTCCAAAAACCCCCCTTCTGTGTGTGTATCATCTGTCTGCACATATGAATATACATATTTGAACCCGAATGTAAAGTTTTAGATAATTTATTTTTGGTTTGTTTGCGTTATTGGGGGGATTTGGGTTTGTTGGGGTTTTTTTTTTTAATTTAAGTGTCTTTTCCAAAGCTGGAAACGTTTCAGATCATGTTTCAAGAGAAGGAGAGACTGAGAAGATGTTTTGCAGCATTTTTTTAAAAGAAGTCCTTACCAAAAATTGCTGGTTTTCCTTAGGCAGTTTCTCTGCTCTCCTGTCTCAGAGAGTGACACAGGTAAACCTGGAACAGGCAGCTCTGGAATGATGGATGTCACATGCATCTTCATTACCCTCCATTAATGATTGACGTGGGCCCTGGAGCAGGACAGCCTGTAGCCCAGAGATTAATTTGCTTCAGCAGTGTGCTTGGACTGGGGAGAAAACAACCACAGTTAACCCTTTGCACCCACAGGCCTCTGGAGCAGCAGCAAAGGGAGCTGATCCAAATCCCCTGGGCGCAGGGATGTGGGGCACAGGGCGGGGAATGCAGCTGAGACCAGTGGCAGCAGCGCCTG
>NW_010293954.1:753-1173 GCF_000700745.2 Antrostomus carolinensis
AGTGCTGTAAACAGCCCTTCTGTTTATAATCAGCAGAGAAACCAAACACGCCTGGGCTTCGGGACACTCGGGAGCTCTGTTTGAACCCAGGTCCAAGCAAAACAGGTGGCTGCTGCTGGAATTACCCTGATGATTTTTACCTTTCAGCTCCCTCCCCAAACCGCAGCCCGGGACACGGGACCGCGTGGCCGCCTGCCCGCACCAGGAAGGGCAGCCCCAGCTCCGTGCTGCAGGTCAAGTAATTTCTGTCCCCACACGCCTCCTCTGCGCAGCCTCCTGTACCCAGCACGTTGCCAGCGTGGGCAGTCAAGGGCAGAGACCATGGCATGTCTCAGAGATGCCCGTGGGCAAGCAGAGCTCACCGCTCTCGGGGCAGCAGCCTGCACACACAGCATCTCCTCCAGCCCCTGGTCTGAAACC
>NW_010293954.1:1186-4463 GCF_000700745.2 Antrostomus carolinensis
CCCTGGTCTGAAACCCTCCCGGGTGCCCCTTCTCCTGCCTGCTCTGCTCAGCTCTGCTTTGCTCCATCCCTTCCAAACCCAGGCACCAGGCAGGTGCAACCATCTCCCATCCGAGGGGGCTGCTCTCATAGTGCCAAGTTGCTGTGTGTCCCGTTTTGCAGGTGGATTTGCTGGTCTGGCAGGAGCTGAGTTCTTGGCACCCTCAGACAAGGTGAATTTTCCTGGGCATTTCTACCAGCAGTTGGCACAAACAGGGGCCTCATCCTCGCTGGAGTCTGTCCTGGAATGAACATGAGATGAGAAAGGAAACTGCAGGAAGGGACTGGCAGCCAGTCAGCAAGAGCTGAGCCAAAGCTGTACAAGAAATCAAGGTTCTCCAGTGCCCTGAGCCACACTCCTGGGACCAAACTACAGGTCGCCATTCCCAGGACCCCAGTGCTGTCACCTGCTCTTTAAAGCCACTTGTGTGTCCCCAGACCATCTGCGAGGCCAACCGCACACAGGAGTCTCTGGTGCTGTACCTGGGCAGGGTCCCTGGGCTCGTTGCAGCCCCGTCACGCTCACACCCGCAGCCCCTGTGCCAGGGCCACTGCGTCAGCCCAGGGCCGTGGGCTGGAGGGGGACACCCGCAAGAGAGATGTGGGAGCCCTTAGAGCAACACCCATCAGCTGACAGACCCTTGTCTCTGGCGCTGCCTTCGATCTGTGTGTTGGCTCCTGTTTGCACTTACCGGCTTTGAGTGGGTTTTAATTATTGATGCCTCTTTCAGCTTTTATCTTGTGCTCGCTGCAGCCAGGAAGGGCTTGGCGTTCCTGCATTAGTGATGAATTGGGAAGGAGGCCCTGGCTCCACCACGCTCTGCAAAGCATTCCTGGCTTCCAGGCTGTGCCATTGTTTCAAGCAAAGCTGTGCTGAAAAATGAAGAGGGTGGGAGCAGGAGGGGCATGTGGCAGAGGCGATTCCTGCGGCTGCCACGGAGGCTACAGGGGCCTGTCCTGCCAGAAAGAGCTGAAGGGGATGGACTGAGAGTCTAACAGGTGTGGAAACCTCCTACACTCAGTGAAAAACTGGCACTCACTCACCTCATCCAGGAGGAAAGATGCTGTTTTATGACCCTCCAGTGACAGGCAGGTGGAAGGGGGCAGAGATGTGAGACAGCAGAGTTTTGCCAAGCCCCTGGCAGCTGCAAGCAGGAATCGATGTCAAACCTGGGCTAAGTGTGCTGCTCTGTGGTCAGGGAACGGGGCACTGACAGATGGGGTCCTGCCCCTGCCCTCCAGACTCATCTGGCTCTCCATCCGCCGAGCTCTTTGGACAGTAGCTGTCACTACGTTGCTCTCTATACCCCCTTAATGAGCCAGGGCTTTGCTGAGCTTTTCCAAGGATCACAGTGCCAGGAGAGCTGCTTTTCAGCCCATCTGCCTGTGTCCCTCTCCCACTCTTGTATCACGACCTCTCGTGCACAAAGAGAAAGGGTTTCTCTGCCAGGAGCCAGCCTTGAGCCATCCCTGAGCAGCAGAGCTTTGGAGGCCCCATGTCACCCACTTCTCACGAGCATTGAACCCCTTCTGCCAGGGCAGAGCAGCCAGTTTGGAAGGAGAGAAGCTGTTTCCTCAAGTCTGCAGCTAGTGGGAGAGTCATAAGGGAGGTGTTTTTAACCCTTTTTTTGCTGCTGGTATGGTTTAGATTTGCAGATTTTGGCATGCATTTAGATTTGAGTCCAAATCTGGTAAAGTGCCCTATGAAATGACTCATTTGGACATCCAGAAGCAAATGGTTGCAAAGAGAACCAGGCTGGAAGCACGGGGAACTGCAGTGCTGCTTGTCTGTGGGATGGGATATCAGGGTGTCTCCTGCCACCCAGAGAAATGCTTCGGGTGCAAAGCCAGAGTGCTTCATCGGGGAAAGCAGGAGTGGAGCACGAGGTTCAGCTCAGCCTCTGCTGCGAGGTGCTGGGGATCTGGAGAGCCCAAAAGCTCTGTCTTTATACTTTACAGCAGGTTAGTTTCCCGCAAGGAGATACCCACAGCTCAGTCAGGAGCAGCTCTCTGGCCCCAGCCTGCTGGCAGCGAGGATGCTCAGCCAGCAGCCTCGTGGTTTGTTCGGCCCCTTGCCCACTGAACCGAGGCTGCTAATTAGCGTTAACAACAGGGATGTCTGTTCCTCTGAAATCAGCAGCCTGAAAACACCCCAGACGAATTTCTCCTAAACCCACCTCCCTTGCACATCCATCAGGAATAACATCCACTTACCCTGCTCCCTACCCCCAGGCTGAGTTTGAACCAGCGACCTCGAGGTGAAAGCGTTTGAAAAGCTCCAGCCCTCCCCGCACCAGCGTGTCCCAGCGGGGTTTTTGGCGGCACTTACAGAGCAGAGATGATTTTAGCAACTGTCACATCGCAGCAGCCCCTGGCCCGAAGCTGTGTTGGCCTTTCACATCAGAAACCTGCTGGCTCAGTGTCAGCAAGGCCCTTGGAGCAGCTGCAGGCGCAGGGGGTCAGACCGTGGCTATCGGCAGCATTTCAGGCAGCTCCTGACCGGGATTCCCGGTGCAGTGCCAGGGGCAGGCGATGGACCTGTCTGACCGGGGCTCCAGCCCCCCAAGGGTGCTGGGATCGGGCCAGCCCCAGCCACACAGCAGCAGCTCTGCTCTCGCCATGGCGTCTGTGCTCTGGATCTTCCCCGTGGCCGCTGAGCAACCAGCAGCGGTGGATGCTTCCCCGGGCACTGGTGACAGCCATGTCAGGAGTATTGGGCCCTGCACAGGACAAACAGTTTGCCAGGGGACAGGGCTGAAACCCCCAGGCAGCCCCTCAGAGTCCCAGTCAGAGCTGGAGTTCAAAGACCACCGCAGGAGCTGTGCTCCTCTGCAGACTCCCCCCTTTCCTTGCACACCTGTGCCAGGCAGCTCTGCCCCAGACGTCCCTCGGTTCATGCTGGTGAGGCATCACAGCCAGATAACAGGAGCATTGTCAATCCTTGGTGCTGCCCGCAGGCTCTGTGACCATCCAAAGCCGCAGCACAGCTGATGGGGACAGTGGGACATGGGACTGCGCCACACGCCCGTCCCTCCATCCCTTCTTTGCACCAGAACAAACCTGTCAGAAGGAGCACGGAGGAAGAGGATGAGGGGAGCTGCAGCCCCAGCAGATATTTCATGCAGCACTGGGCACCTTTCCTCAAGCCTCTCCCACCCCGGACCCAATGCAGCAGCCATGGACCCAGCCCGAAGCACCAGCACTCTGCAGCCAGACCGGGTCACAGGCCTGAGGCGGTT
>NW_010293954.1:4580-6076 GCF_000700745.2 Antrostomus carolinensis
CACCAGGGCCACCTGCACCACCACAGTCTTCTGACCTCTGTGGGCAGCCAGGGGCACTGAGACACAGCTTCCTTCCCAGAGGAAGGAAATTTTCCCACTCCAGCTGGCCTGGGAGATATGGAAGGGAAGATGTTATCAGGGCAGAACAGGCTCAGAAGCCAGAGGACAGCTCTAATTATTGAGAGCCAATTCCATTACAGCAATCGGGCCACCTGCACCACCACAGTCTTCTGACCTCTGTGGGCAGCCAGGGGCACTGAGACACAGCTTCCTTCCCAGAGGAAGGAAATTTTCCCACTCCAGCTGGCCTGGGAGATATGGAAGGGAAGATGTTATCAGGGCAGAACAGGCTCAGAAGCCAGAGGACAGCTCTAATTATTGAGAGCCAATTCCATTACAGCAATCTCAGCCCCAGGCCAGCTTTTCCAGGGGGGGCAAGTGCCGCAGAAGCAGGTTGTCCCCTGCACCCATGGGGAAAATGAACTCTGCACGTGGGTAGCCAACCTGCAGCAGCCCACAGGGATGATTCCCATGTGCCACCAAACCACGGTGCCCCTGCTCCAGCACAGAGCCGATCGCTCCAGCCCTCCTTGCTTTTCAACTCAAGAGCTCACAGATCCCTTTAACCACCATCTGCTTTCACCTTGTTCTCCAGTTTGTTTTGGCTTTGCTCAGGCATCCTCCTTGCTCCGGCTCCAGCAGATTCCAGCCAAAGCTCTGGTGTGGGCACGCAGCTCCCCAAGGATGCCTGCAGGAGGGATAGGATCCCAGAGTGGGATACAGGCAGCAAAGATGGTCCTCATTCTGCCAGCAGCTGTAGGGACACGAGCAGGAGAGAAGCCAGAACCTGAGGTGTCATCGTTAACCCCATCAGCCTGGCTCACAGAAAAACCCCCAGAGAGGGGTCCCCCAGGAAGGGCAGCACATCGCCAGGCAAGGCAGAAACTGGCCTGGGACAGGCTCAGCTGGAGGAGGGAGAGCAGCTCTTCCAAACACCTCCCATGGCCAACTGGGAGCTGTGACAGCACATGGGGAAACCAAGGCAGAGTCCAAGGTTAGCTAGCAAAGCTACCTGTTCTCCCCCCCTCCCCGATTCCTCTACCTGGGGGGGGGGGCAGGAGAGGCAGGGAAGTGTTTTAACATCATCCCAAAGACAGCAAGAAAGCAGACAGCAAGTCATGGTTTTAACCAACCTTCTTATTTCTTTATTTGAAAGGCACAGCTTGTACGTCCTTGATACAGCATTTTCAGTTCCTCTTATTATAGGTCAAGTGATTAAACACAAAAAGCAAAACAAGATCTTTCTAAAGGACTATATACAAACACCAGATGATTATTTATTCTTTTTTTTTTTGTTCCATTTTTGTTTTTTTAGAAGACACGCTAGCGCACGGAGATAAGAACAGAGAAAGCTGCTGTATCCTCTACATGGGGGCGGGCGCGCAGGGAGGGGGAGGACTAGGAACGGCTCTCAGACTGCCTGCCCCTCTGCCCAG
>NW_010293954.1:6126-6421 GCF_000700745.2 Antrostomus carolinensis
CCCCCGCCGGGGGCCAAAGTGGCAGCCAAGGAGAAGCCTCGGCAGCCGGAGCGCGTCGTGCTGCCGCAGTGCTGCGGGACTGGTTCAGAACAGATACATGCAGAACAGCAAGGTGCCGGCCTGGTATTAGTGCAGGAGGGGAGCAGGGAGGGCAGGGAGAGAGCTGGGGCAATGCGACGAGATCAAGAGCACTTGGGGAGGGAGGAGATGGTTTTGGGGCAGGGATCCCAGCAGGGAGTTGTGCAGAAACTGTTAGGATCAAGGGGCATCTTTAAATACCACGGGGGGAGCGGTG